>NC_053436.1:78972009-79272009 GCF_007990345.1 Gossypium hirsutum
TATTAAAAGCATTCCTCCTCCACTTCCTTTAGAAAGTTCTGATAGAATTTCTTGGAATCACACTTCGTCTGGGGTTTTTACTGTTAAGTCTGCCTATAAGGCCATCAAGGAGGAGATTGGAATCTGGATGATGAAAAATGGAAGATGGCTTGGAAATTTCCTGGACCTCAATGGATTCGAACCTTTATTGGACGATACTACAAGGAAGAATCTCAGTAATGTTGAACAAGTTAGGAGAGGTATCTCGAATGACCCTTCATGTCACATCTGTGGTTTTCAATCAGAAAATATTTTACATTACTTGTACATGATGTTGGCGCTAAAGAGTTGGAATTCAGGAGTCTAGGAGGTTATCCCAAACTTTTTCTCTCCTTTCAAATTGGTTCCTTCTAATTTGAGGAAATAGGTGACATAAGGGGGGGAGGGGCGTCTTTGGGATCTCATTGCGCTTAGGAAAATTGGATTTCCAATCTTCAGGCAACCTTGGAGCAAAAGAATAGTCCAAGGATCTGTAGTTAGCGTTACATTTCTCTTCCCAGAGGTCCTGCTAGATACCTGATAATCTGCGAAGTTCAATCTGAGAACAGTCTCTTTACTGATGGGCTGCAATTGGACCTGGACTACTGCAGCTGGGGAGTTTCGCATAAGAGGGAATGGATCATGCTCCACCTTCCTTGGAAAATGTTCGTTCAATGCAGAAGTGAAGGTCTTAAACTAATTTAACGTTTGGGCTATGATCATGTTATCATTCAGTCTGATAGCTTGGAAGTTATTAAAGGCATCCTAGGTAGTTATTCAACAGTCTCTAATTGAACATTAATTAGAATTCATAATATTATGGCTCTGGAAAAACAATGGTTTCTGCGGCATATCCCGAGGGAACAAAATCAAGTTGCGGATTGTTTAGCCAAACAAGCTTTGACTGAGAAATGAAACATGCAAGTCTTCGACATCCCACCTGAGACGGCTCGCGTTTTAATTGATAGGAATAAGATTTCAAGCAGTTCTTTTGATTAAATGTTATTCTTGTAATTTTTAGTCTTTCTTTTTTTTCACCAAAAAATAAATAAATACCAAAATGGATCTCCATACAAATTTGAAGCAAAAAAACACATTTTAGTATTTATTTTTCTACCAAAAAATCATTTCGATAATTCATTTCTATGGAAACCCGTTGTGGTATATATTTATTTTTTTGGATTATTCAGGTATATAAATAATTTAAATTACAAATCAATAATAAATACACAATCAAAATAAATTTTTCCAAAAAAAGATATTTTAATGTACCTTCAACCAATACATAAATTAACATACTTAGCCTAGAGATTCACAAAATATTAACAATACTGCAATCATTACTTTAATAACATTTAGATGCTACTTTCTTTCTCTTTACACAAAAAAATAAACAATTAAAAATAAAATACACCTAAATTAAATTTAAATTTACCTTAAAGCAAGATTTGAGCCAAAAACCTAAAACATCCTTTCTTTTTTTCTCCCTTTCCCCCTTCTCTTGTATCTTTTTACTATTGCTGTTATTTTTTTTTTTAACCCTATTCTTTCTCTTTTATTTCTCTACTAATTTAAGCCCTCTTTTATCTTCTCTTCTCTTTTTTTTAACCATCTCCTTCCTCCCTTCTTTAATCTTTGCTTCTTTTTTTTTGAATCACACAAATTTTTTCCCAGCACCCTAAATTGTTTATAAACCCCTAAACCCCATTTCTTGGTGAAACCCTTAATCAATGTCTAAGCTCATGAACCTTAAATGTAGCATTGATGGGTCTAATCAGACTAGTGTTGCTTATCAGGAGGCATCGCCAGATCCCCAAAATACCATTTTGGTTTTTTTTTGTTTTTTTTTTTGTATTATTAAAGTAAAAAAGCCAAATGTTGTCATGGAAAAAATAATTGTTGTAAACCTACAATAGAATTATATTGTGATCTTTATCAATAAAGAAAGTGAGAATTATATTTAAAAAACTGAAATCAAATCAACAAATTAAAGACGAGTTTAAATTCGAGTTTAATTATGAGGTCATCGATCTAACAAGTTTATTAATCTGTATGAGTTATCAAATAAATTAATTAATTTATCACAATTTTAATGCAAGTAATCAATTTATAAATTTATGATGTTCTAATCTTAGTAGATTATTTAATTAGGAACTTAATAATTTATTGAATTGATTTATTTAATTCTATTCATTAAAGATGATTTTGATTTACTAAAATATGATTAATAGATTTTTATGTGAAATTTAAACATTTTATTAAAATAATATTTTAATTAAGATCATTTTTATTTAATAAAAAAGTACTTCATAACTATGATTATTATTATAAGTGAAAATTCGTTATAGGGATTAAATAAAACATAAAAACTAGTTCTACTAGATACTTAGTTGTTATAGCGAAATGTTGTTATATATACTTAGTTGTTATAGTGAAATGTTGTTATATATACTTCGTTGTTATAGTGAAATGTTGTTATAGTGAGTGACTTTTGTAAAGAGACCATTGTATTTATGTTAATTAGCAAAGAGCTAATTGGTTATTGTAACAGCCCAATTTTGGGTTTAGTCGGAACTGTGGTTTTGAGACCAGAAATTCGATGCAAAAAAAATTATTTTTATTATATTTTTATGGTCTACAATTTTACGGAATGATTTTGTGAAAATTTCGTTTAAAAATTTTGACGATTGAGCACTCAATTTGGTCAAAAGGACTAAATTGTAAAAAGTAAAAAAGTTGAGTTCTACATGCTAGAGGTGTTTAATTGTTATGAAATTTTAAATTGTAGATCCTTAGATGGTAATTAGACCATTATAATTAGTATGGACAAAAATGGACATGGTGAGATAAAATTTTAAAGTTTTAAGTGAAGGGCATTTTAATAGTTTGGTTTTTAAATGAATTAAAAGCCAATTTTTGTCCATCTTCAAGCTATGGCGGAAATTACCAAGAAGAAACCATGGCTAGGGTTTTTCAAGCTTCCAAGCTCGATTGTAAGTCGGTTCTAGCCTCGTTTTTAATATTTTTGTGTTTTTGAAATCCTCCTAACAAGATCTATCTATTTTTACCACTAATTTAAGATATAATCAAAGTCTAAAATTTTACCCATTATGGATATTTTTGTATTTTGATTTATAATGGTAGGAAATGTATATTTGGTGTATGGTAAACGACTTTTGTTAGGTGATTTTCGATGAAATGCCTAAAAGGACCTATTTGTAAAGTTATAAAATATAGTAAAGTGTGATTTAATGAAAAATGTGGGCTGGTATGAGTACAATAAAGATTTTATAGGCTTGGGTAATGAAGAAATTTGATGAAAATCATTTTACGAGCCTAGGGACTAAAATGTAAAAATGTGAAACTTTGGGGGCAAAAATGTAATTTTTCCATAATGTGTTTTTGGGCTGATTTTAATAGTATAATGACTAAATAACTAAATTTGATATTATAGATCAAGAAAAATGAGGTTCAGAACTAGAACGGGAGAAAAATGCATATTTGACAATTAGGTCTTTTTCGCCATTTTTATGCGAGGTAGTTTGTATTTTATAAGCATAAATTATATGTAATAAATGCTTAATTGATATAATTGTGGTAAATCTATATTATTGAAAATGAAATGTGAATGCTATTGAGTACGATACTACGAAAATGACTGATAGAGTTACGATACGCGTGAAATCTTGATTGAACCTTAGGAATAGATAGGATACAAATGTCATGACATTAGGGTTACAAAGACTATGTAAGACCATATCTAGGATATGGCATCAGTATGAGATTTCGTGGAAGAACATATATGGGATATGGCATTGATATGAGATTTCGTGTAAGACCATAGCTGGGCTATTGGAATTGATACGAGTTACATGTAAGACCATATCTGAGATATGACATTGGTATGGTACTGTGTGTACAAGATTCCAAGTATCCTTTAGTATTTCAAGGGGTTCAACGGGAAATTCAATAGGTATGTTAAAGAAGGAAGAGCATGTAAGTATTACGAATTTGTGCATGTATATACATAAGTTTATAAGCATTGACTCATGATATTGTGAGTTCAAGGTTTCCATGAGAATGTTTTTTGTGAAGCCTTGTGATTATTGTTATATTTGTGATGTTGAAATACTAGTAATTCGGTTGGCAATTGTGTAATTGGTTTTCGGACCAATTGAGTTATGATGTAACATTTTTTATTCACACAATTGTGATTTATCGGATATGGGAAAGTGGAAAGATTGACATAATTGCCTATTAAAATGATTATGAGAAGATAAAATTTTAGACAATTGAAAGATATTAAGATATATGGTTGGTAATATGAGTACCCATAATTTAATGTGCATGTTTACTTTGAGGTTTGAAATGACTTGTTAATTGTTGTGATATGTTATGAAGAGAGATTACGGTCGTTAGGCTATGCCAAGATTTGTTAAATTATGCTTATAGGTTAATAGAGTAAACATCGTGATTGAATAAAATTATAGCTATGAGATTTATAGCAATTGGTATTATTTTGTGTTTAAATTGTTGAACTTGATAAATGCTTAATGAGAGTTGCTTATTATTTTCATGCGGACTTACAAGCTATATAGCTTACCCCTTCTTTCCATGTTTTATAGTGCCGTGAAGCTAGCTCGAGTTGGAGATCGCCGGAGATCCTATCACACTATCAAGCTATTATTTAGGTATTGATGAATTCAAGTATTTTTGAGTTTATGGCATGTATATGGACTTGGTCATTTTGTTATATGCGTCATATGATTTTAGCCAATGTATGGCTTGTAATCGTCAAGGCTTGTTTTGCTATTTGGCCATGTAGTTGGCTTATATTGGCAACATGGTTGTAAGCCTAAGTACATTCATATATGTGTCAATGTCTATGGTGACATGATCATAGTGTGCTTGATGAATGTGAAATATTTGGAAATGTGATTTATGGTATGATTGTGTAATGTTTGGTAATGTAGTCTATTGATGAGATGATAAATTTGTGTGTATAATAAAGTAAATAAAGTAGTTAAATGAAGACTAAAGAAGATGAAATTGACATTAATGATTTATGGCATAATAAACTTTATGAGTATGATACATGTTGATATTACTTGGGCTTTTGTTGGACATTGTTGTGTATGTTTTTGGTTGCCTAATATAATGTGTTTTGTGAAATTGAATTGGTGTAAGTGTTTGTGCAAATAAGGGTGGCAAATGGTTGGTAAATAGCCTTGTTTTTTCCACATGGGAAGATACACGGGCGTGTGTCTAGGCCGTGTGTTACACACGGTCAGCCCATGGGCGTGTGTTTCAGCTATGTGTCCCTTGCACCTTAATTGTTGCAAATAGAATGCTCAATATCGAGCACACAGTCATGAGACACATCTATGTGTCGCATTCGTGTGAAGGACACGGTCTCGGACACGAATGTATGTCTTGGCCGTGTCACTTCAATTTGTTCTGGGGTGACAAACAGAGAGGTACACGGGTTAGGGACAAAGAGGTGTGTGACCACACGGCCTACCCACATGGGTGTGTGGCCCTTAAAACATGAAAAGTTTTCTAAGTGTTGTTAACTTTTCTAAAGTTCTCGTTTTAATCCTGAGCCATTTCCAAGCATGTTTTGGGCCTTGTAGGCTCGATTTAGGGACAATATGATTAGTTGTTGAAAATTTTTAATTTGGATGCAAAATCTATGAATTGAAATTATATGTTTGCTTGTGTTTAAGTCCGGCAATACCTCGTACCCTATTCAGTGTCGAATACGGGTAAGGGATGTTACAGTTATTTATCATGCAATGATTTGAAACATTTTGAATTTAATGTATTTTTAATTATATTTTGATTGTTTTTCTAATTACATTTTGAATTATAATTAATATTTATTATTTTTTAAATATTTTTAGTTTGATTTAGTTATGGAGTACTATTTTTTTAATATTTGATTATATAACAAACTTTTTGAATAAAATAAAACTATAAAAAATGAATTATGTTATAAAACTAAGAGAATTATTGTAACAAAAGAGAAGTGTAGACACAAAAGTAAAAAGAGAATTCTATTTTTTTACTTAGCATATCATAAGCTAATACATACCCTTTATTTATAGTGTCTTAATTACCATAGGTTAAAAAAAAACATAAATAAGAGAATTAGGGCACCCTAGAAATTCTTTTAGGGTTACAATAACATAAATTCTTGAGGGTTATGGTAGTTGTATGGACATCTGTTTATCATGGATTAGCAACACTCCTCCTTAGATGTCCATCAATGAAAATGTTCCTCGTTAAAACTTTATGCGGAAAAACTCTCATTTTTGGGTATTGATGATCTTAGTATTTGGAAAGTAAGACATGTATATGGACTTAGCTTGTAATTGGTGATCATTATATTTTAGCCGATGTATTGGCTTGTAATTGTCAAATGCTTGATTTGATATTTGGCCTTGTAAATTGGCCTATTTTGGCTAACATGGTTGTAAGCCTAAGTATATTATATATGTGCCAATGTCTTTAGCGATATGGTCATGGTATGCTTAGTGGATGATGGAATGTGATTCATAGCATGAATGTGAATTTTTTGGAAATGTGATATATTGAGGAGATGATAAATTTGTGCACAATTAGGTGTCTTGAAAGCAGTAAATTGAGGCTTAATGAATGTGAAATTTGCATGATTGATTCAGGGCATAATAAATGTTTTGAGTATGATAGATGTTGCTATTGTATTGGCATGTTGGTCATAATTGTGGGCGTTTTGGTTACCTAAGTATATTATGTTTTGGGCCATTTAATGGTGTATATGTATATGTGAATAAGGGTGGCAAATGGCTTGGTAAATAGCCTTTATTTTGTCCATACAGGTGTATGTCTAGGTCGTGTGTGACGGCCTATCCATGGGCATGTGTTTTGGCCGTGTGTCCCCTATACCTTAATTTTGAGAAACAGAATGCTCAGAATTGAGCACACGAGTAGAGACACAGGTGTGTGTCTCATTCGTGTGGACGGTACGGCCTCAAACATGGGCGTGTGCCCTGGCCGTGTGAAGTCTACACGTATTTTATGAAAATTAATTTTCTACACGGTCTAGCACACGAGCGTGTGACTTGGCCGTGTGATCCCAATTTGTTCATGAGTTACAAGTTAGAGAGTGACACGGGGTTAGGACATGGGCGTGTGTGACCACACGGCCTGACCACTCGGGCGTGTCCCATTTCCACACGGGTGTGTGACCCTGTTTAGTGCAAAAATTTTCTAAGTTTTGTAAAAATTCCTAAAGTTCTCGGTTTAGTCCCAAACCACTCCCAAATCATGTTTCGGGCCTTGTAGGCTCGTATTAAGGATTTATGATTAATTGCAAATGGTTTTAATTTGGACAAAAATTTATGACTCAGAATTGTATAATGTTTGTGTGGTAAGTCCAGTAACGTCTCAAACCTTGTTTCGGTATTGAATAAAGGTAAGGGGTGTTACATTTAGTGGTATCAGAGCTCTGGTTTAATCGATTCTCTGACTAATGTAGTGTGTGTAAGAGTCTAGCTATACATACATATATAAATTTTGATAGTGTGACGATTCTTGATAATTTAAACTGTGTTTTCATAATGCACTGGCTACCGCTCAAGGGACCACGCCATTTGAAAGTAGACTAGTGACGAATAGTCAAGGAAGAGAGGCTAGAGAAGCATTCTTCCAAAGGATGAATGAGTGGTTTGCTGAGTTTGTTCAGAAAAATTCAGCTGCCCAACATCCTCCACCCCTACCTAACCCCAATCGATTCCCGTAGCTCCCCAAGGTGTGGAATTGGTAAGATTGAATAAGCCTCCAGTTGATAAGATCCAAAAACAAGGGCTGAAGAATTTAGAGCAAATGTCGATGATGATCCCGAGAGAGCAGAATTCTGACTTAAGAACTCTATCCGGGTATTTGATAAGCTTTCTTGCACCCCGGATCAGTGCTTGAAATGCTCTATATCACTTTTAAGGGATACGACATATCAGTGGTGGAACACTCTTATACCTGTGGTACCGAGGAAAAGAGTTACTTGGGATTTCTTCCAAGAGGAATTCAGAAAGAAGTACATCAGTCAGTGATTTATTGATCAGAAACGCAAGGTTCTTAGAGTTGAAATAAGGCTGAATGACTGTGACTGAATACAAGCGAGAGTTTGTTAGACTCAGTAAGTATGCTCAGAAATGTGTTTCAATAGAGGCTATTATGTGTAAGAGATTGAAGATGGGCTGAATGAGGACACCAGACTATTAATTGGGATTTTAGAGTTGAAAGAATTTGTTGTGCTAGTCGAACGAGCTTGCAAAGCTGAAGAGTTAAGTAAGGAAAAAAGAAAAGTTGAGTTTGAGGCTAGAGATTTGAGAACAAAACTAATGAATAAGTCGTTTCAATCTTCTAAAAAAATCAAGAGATTTGTATGCTCACTCCAATGCTTCAGTCGGGTATCCCAACAGAGATCGTGGGAAGCAATATTCAGGTTCTAAGGCCCAAACTACATCCATAGCGAGCGTTGGTAATGCTGGGTCTAATAATCCTGAATGCCAACACTACGGTAAACAACATTATGGTGAAAGTAGGATGAATAACCGGGCTTATTTTAAATGTGGCTCCCAAGACCATTTTATTCGAGATTGCTTGGAAATAGTTGAAAAAGATAACTTTCAGAATGTAAGATCGAGTAACACTGCTGCTAGAGGGAGGCCAATGAGAAATACGGGAAATGGACCAGTAGCAGAGGAGTATCCAAAGACACAGTTGTGAGATCAGAAGCTGGAGCACCTGCGAGAGCTTATGCTATTCGTGCTCGTGAAGATGCGTCCTCTCCTAACGTGACCACTGGTACATTTTCTTTTTATGATACTAATGTAGTTGCATTAATTGATCCTAAATTGACTCATTCCTATTTTGCATGAATTTGGTATCTAGTAAGAATTTGCCTATTGAGTCTATTGAGTTTGTGATTAAGGTGTCGAACCTCTTAGGCAAACATGTTTTAGTTGATAAAGTTTGCAAGAGTTGTCCTTTAATGATTTGGGGTCACTGTTTTTTGGCTAACTTAATGCTTTTACCATTTGATAATTTTGATGTGATACTTGGAATGGATTGGTTGACTCTGCATGATGCTGTAGTAAATTGTAGACAAAAGGTTATTGAATTGAAATGTCAAAACAATGAAACTCTTCAGGTTGGATGAGTCGTGTGAATTACCTGCTGTGGTTTTGTCAATATCGGCTGAGAGGTATGTAGGTTGTGAAGCATTTCTCGCGTATATACTAAATACTAAAGGTGTCTAGATTGAAGATCGAATCTGTGCCGGTAGTTTGTGAATATCCGGATGTGTTTCCAAAAGAGTTTCCAGGGTTACCACTGGTCAGAGAGGTGGAGTTTGCTATTGATTTGGTACCGAGGATTGCACCAATATCGATAGCTTCGTATAAAATGGCTCCAATCGAGTTGAAAGAATTAAAGTCTCAGTTACAAGAGTTGATAGACAAGGGTTTTGCGAGACTGAGTTTTTCTCCCTAAGGTGCACCGGTATTATTCGTCAAGAAGAAAGATGGATCCATGAGACTTTGTATCGATTATTGTCAACTCAATAAGGTTACGATAAAGAACAAGTATCCGTTATCGAGGATTGGCGATTTGTTTGACCAGTTGAAAGGGGCAACATTATTCTCGAAGATAGATTTGAGATCTGGTTATTATCAGCTGAGAGTGAAAGACTCGGATGTGCCGAAAACCACATTCAGAACTAGGTATGGGCACTATGAATTTCTTGTTATGCCTTTTAGATTAACTAATGTTCCTTTTGTTTTTATGGATTTGATGAATCGGATCTTCCGACCGTATTTAGACAAAGTTTGTAATTGTGTTCATTGATGACATTTTGATTTATTCTCGAGATGAGTCTGAGCATGCCGAACATTTAAGAATTGTATTGCAGACTTTGAGAGATAAGAAATTGTTTGCTAAATTCAGCAAAAGTGAGTTTTGGCTTTGAGAAGTCAGATTTTTAGGGCATATTGTCTCAGCGGAAGGTATAAGAGTTAATTCGATTAAGATTCTGGCAGTTGTTAATTGGACACCACTGAGAAATGTATTCGAGGTTAGAAGCTTTTTGGGCTTAGCCAGGTATTATCGATATTTTGTTAAGGGATTCTCGATGATCGCTACACCTGTGGTAAAGTTGTTACAGAAAAATGTTAAGTTCGAGTGGTCGGAGAAATGCCAAAAGAGTTTTGAACGGTTGAAAGCATTGTTAACTGAGTCATCGATATTAGTGCAACCTGACTCGGGAAAAGAGTTTGTGATTTTCAGCGACATGTCATTGAACGGTCTTGGATGTGTGTTGAAGGCAAAGTGATAGCTTATGCCTCGAGACAGTTGAAACCGCATGAGAAGAATTATTCAGCGTATGACTTGGAATTGGCTGCCATTGTGTTTGCTTTAAAAATTTGGTGACACCATTTATTCGGTGAGAAGTGCCACATCTTTACCGATCACAAGAGTTTGAAGTATTTGATGACTTAGAAAGATTTGAAGTTGCGACAACGAAGATGGCTTGAGTTGTTGAAAGACTATGAGTTAGTAATCGATTATCATCAGGGAAAGGCGAATGTAGTCATCGATGCTTTAAGTAGGAAATCTTTGTTTGCTTTGAGAGCTATGAATACGCGACTGACTTTATCTGATGATGGCTCGATTTTAGCTGAGTTGAAAGCTAGGCCGGTATTTTTTCAGCAAATTTGCTAAGCTCAGAAAAGTGACAGATAACTTCAAGCTAAAAGAGTTCAGTGCGAATCGACTAGTGATTTAGATTTTTAAATTGGGGCCGATGATTGTTTGATGTTCCAAATTAGGATTTGTGTACCGAAAGATACTGAGTTGATTCAGAAAATTCTTCATGAGGCACATAGTGGTTGTCTGTCCGTTCATCCAGGAAGTACGAAGATGTATAATGATTTGAAGAAATTGTCTTTTTGGTCGGGTATGAAACGAGAGAAGTTTGATTTGTCAATAAGTAAAGGCCAAACACCAAAAAGGCCAAACACCAAGTACCTTCGGGTTTACTTCAGCTTGTGATGATTCTCGAGTGGAAATGGGTTCGTAACTAGATTACCTCTGACTTCGAAGAAGAAAGATGCTATTTGGGTTGTTGTTGATAGTTTGACGAAATCGACTCATTTTATTTCGGTACGTACCGACTATTCACTTGATAAGCTAGTTGAATTGTACATTGCTAAAATTGTTAGATTCCATGGAGTGCCTATTTCTATTATTTTGGATAGAGATCAGAGGTGTACGTCTCAATTTTGGAAGAAGTTGCAAGAGGCTTTGGGCACAAAGTTTAATTTTAGTACCGCATTCCATCTGCAGACCGACGGCCAAACTGAAAGGACGATTGAGGTACTCGAAGATATGCTTCGTTGTTGTGTATTACAGTTCGAAGGTAGTTGGGAAAAATATCTACCTTTAGTCGAATTTGCTTAGAATAGCAGTTTTCAGTCGAGTATAAAGATCGCACCGTACAAGGCATTCTATGGTCGCAAGTGTCAAACTCTATTGTACTAGACCGAGCTTAGTGGGAGACAAAATCACGGGGTTGATTTGCTTAGAATAAAAGTTTTCAGTCGAGTATAAAGATCGCACCATACAAGGCATTCTATGGTCGCAAGTGTCAAACTCTATTGTACTAGACCGAGCTCAGTGGGAGACAAATTCACGGGGTTGATTTGGTTAAAGAAACCAAAAAAAAAGTGAAAATAATTCATGATTGTTTGAAAGCAGCTTCGGATAGACAGAAATCATACGTGAATCTAAAAAAAAGGAAATTGGATTTCAGTTGGTGATAAAGTATTTCTAAAAGTGTCTCCGTGGAAGAAAATTCTTAGATTTGGTCGCAAAGGTAAGTTGAGTCTGCGCTTTATTGGTCCGTATAAAGTTATTGAAAGGATAGGACTAGTGGCTTATCGACTAGCTTTACCATCGAAATTAGAGAGAATCCACAATTTGTTTCATGTGTCTATGTTGTGACGATATCATTAGATCCCTCTCATGTGATTTCACCAACTGAGGATGAGATTCGACCTGGCATGACTTATGGTGAAGAACCATCAAGATCCTAGCCCGGGAAGTTAAATAGTTGGGAAATAAAAATATAGCCCTAGTGAAAGTTTGGTGACAAAGACATGGGGTCGAAGAAGCTACGTGGGAAACCAAAGAAGCTATTGGAAAATAATATCCAAACCTTTTTTTCAGTATGATTTTCGAGGATAAAAATCCCTAAAAGAGGGAAAGTTGTAACAACTCATTTTTGGGTCAAATCAGAATAGGGGTTTCGGGACCACAAGTCTGAAGTAGAAATGTTAATTTTATTATTTCCTTAAGGTCTACAGTATGATTGAATGATTTTATGAAAATTTTGTTAAGAAATTTTATGGATAGAGTGTCCAATTTGACTAATAGGACTAAATTGCAATAGGTGCAAAATACGTGTTCTAGAAGCTAGAGGTGTCTAATTGCTATGAAATTTTAAATTGGAGGTCCTTAAATGGTAATTAGACCATTATACTCTAAGTTGGACAAAAATGGACATGGTTAGGTGAAATTTCAAAGTTTGGCATTAAGGGCATTTTGGTCATTTGGTTAATAAAGACAAAATTAAACAAATAAAATATGTTCATCTTTCTAATTTCATCCCCCATAGCTGAAATTCCAAGGGTTACCATATCTAGGGTTTTGGCCAAGCTTTCAAACTCGATTGTAAGTCTGTCTTTGTCCCGTTTGTAATGATTTTTTTATGTTTTTGAAGTTGTCTCACCTAATCTAGCTATTTCAAGGACTAATTTGGAAGAAAATCAAAGTATAAAATTTTACCCATGTTAACTATTTGTGTATTTTGATGTTTAATGGTAGAAAATGCATGTTGGGTGTTAGATAAACAACATTTAACAAGTAATTTTTGATGAAAATGTCAAATATGGACCTATTTGTAAAAGTTATAAAATGTGTGTAAAAATGTGAATAAATGAAAAATGTGGGCTATTATGAGCAAGGAATAGGTTTGGCTAGGCTTGGGTTTGATGAAATTGAATGAAAATCATTTTACGAGCCTAGGGACTAAAATGTTAAAAAGTTAAAAAGTTAGGGGCAAAAATGTAATTTTTTCCATAAGGTGTTTTTGGGATTAATTTGAATAATGTGATGATTGAATGAGTTAAATTTGACATTATAGATCAAGAAAGAAGAGGTTCTGACCTAGACTGGGGAAAGAACAAGGTTTTGGACAAAATCAAACTATTAGCCATTTTGTACTGAGGTAAGTTCGTATGTTAAAAATAAGCTTTAGAATAATTATACTTAAATGTTATAATATTGCATGAATTTTATGTTTGATTATGTGAATGAGTATAATTCTACAAACGAGTTCGACAATGATTCAGCAAGTGAGAAGTCCCGTTGAACCTTAAGAATAGATTAGGATACAAATGACATGTCACTAGGGTCATTATGTGTTATGTGATTATGTGATCTGGGTGCTGGTCTTGTACGTCCTACAGGTGGCTAAGTATACCAGCATATGTTGCGGATACTTGACAGCTTGTGTGAGTAGCACTGCGTAGCTATGTCTTGACTGACAGCTTGTGTGAATAGGGCCCGTCAATAGCTGGAGAGCGAGCGATTATGTGATATGAGATTGAGGTAGCATTAGCTACGTATGTGTCTCTTAGTGTGCAAAAATCCTAAGTATCCGATTATTCCGAGTGGTGCACGGGTATGTCAAAGATGAGAATATGTGTAAATTCATTTCGACATAGTTCAGGTATGTACATAAAGCCCATGTTTATTAAATGCTTGAAACGATGAATATGAGGTAAGTTTTGTGGTGGAATGAGTTATGATCATGAGGTTATGGTAAATTTACAATAAATTATGTTATATTATTTAAATGTTATATGCATGGTAAGGTTGCTTATTTCTTACATACGAGCTTACTAAGCTATATAGCTTACTCCGTTTATTTATCCATATTTTATAGTGTCGCCAAGCTAACTCGGATCGGAGATCGTCGGAGATTCGAATCACACTATCAAAATCTCATTTTTGGGTATTGATGATCTTAGTATTTTGAAAGTAAGGCATGTATAGGGACTTGGTCATTTTGTTATATGTGTCATTATGATTTTAGCCAATGTATTGGCTTGTACTTGTCAAATGCTTGATTTGATATTTGGCCGTGTAAATTGGCCTATTTTGGCTAACATGGTTGTAAGTTTAAGTATATTCATATATGTGCCAATGTCTTTAGCGATATGGTCATGGTATGCTTGGTGGATTGATAAACCTTAATTTATAAATGTTTTTATCCCATGCTTAGCACATTTATGGATGGTTTCTCCTTAGATTTGGTGAATTCGATGCTCCTAATTCTTTAATTTCATGTTTTATACTTAGGTGAGCATAGGAGAGTAAAAAGAGCGAGAAACGGGCCGAAAATGGAGAAAATGGACCCACATGGGAAATCAACAAGGCCTGGACTTCCTCACACGGGTGTGTCACACGGCCGTGTCTCTTTGGCAGGATCGAAGCACGACTTACATGGGTAGACTACAAGCCCGTGCCTATTCAACAGCCTTGACTACAGGCTGGAGTAATCGCACACGGGTGTGTCCTTACTGAGCCCAAGTATAACCCTATTAGGAAAAGGCCAATTTTGAGGGCTCTTAGGCATTCTAAAGCCTATTTAAACACCTAAGGGGGCACTTAGGAGGGGGACACAGAGTAGGAAGTAGAGAATTACTCAAGGAAAGCCGATTGATCCATCTCAGAAACGAGATTCATCATCAAGACTAAAGATCTCCTGTAACACCCCGTACCCGAGTCCGTCGCCGGAGTCGGACACGAGGGGTTTGCAGACTTAAATCACTTCTTTGCACAATCCATTTTAAATTTTCCAAGCAAGCTGGCTAACTGCGTCACTGTCACCTTAAAAATCATATCTTGAGTTTCAGAACTCAAAAATCAGCTTCGTGATTTTTCCCTGAAACTAGACTCATATATGCATCTACAAATTTTTTTCTAGAATTTTTGGTCAGGCCAATTAGTACAGTTTATTAGTCAAAGTCTCCCATGTTACAGGGATCGACTACACTGCCCTTTGTGCATTACGACTTGGATATCTCCCTGTACAGGGCTTCAATACTGATGTCGTTTGTTTCTATAGAAACTAGACTCAAAAATTAATCTATTCATATATGGCATGACTTCTAATTATCTCTGGTTAATTTATAATGAATTTCCAAAGTCGGAACAGGGAATCAAGAAACCGTTCTGGCCTTGTCTTACGAAAACTTTAGCATCTCATAATATACTGTTCATATGAACGTTTCGTTAATTTCCTATGAAAATAGATTCATCAAGGTTCATTTGAATAATTTATTCACTATTTAATTTCATTCCTACTATTTTTAGTGATTTTCCAAATCTACATCACTGCTGCTGTCAGCATCTACCTTTAAGGTAGACTTTACCTATTTCATAGTTTCCATGATTCAACTAGCCCTTTTAGCATAAATAGCACAAATTATGATAGTGATTAACCATTCCCATGGCCAATCCTTGTTAAGCATATACATACCAAATGAGTATAACATTATGCTCAAACATATATAAGCCATTTTCGCATGGCTATCCAAAATTATACAAATCCAAAGGGTCCATGACCCACAACAAAAAGGGTAGTCCTATACATGCCATTTCGAAGTTCAACCAAAATTGTACCAAAAGGGGGCTTTGATAGTGTGGGCGAATTCGACTTCAAAATCCCGAGTCCGATAGCTGAAGAACCAAAATCTATAAAACAGAGAATCAAAGAAACGGAGTAAGCATTAAATGCTTAGTAAGTTTTGAGCAAAGAATTTAGACACAACCAAAGTATAGCATTCATGTAGCTAAACGGATAATTTCATATGCACAAATTTTCAATATCATACTTACTTCACATTACCAACCCTTTTATTCATACACAAAGATCAACTTAGCCAAAGGCCAGTAGCTCATTTATCAACTGAGCGAATACTTATTTGTAAGGGCTCAACTAATTCAAAGCACATACGAAACATACCTCAATGTTGGGATGTTACAAGCGTATTAACTGAAATTTTTACAGCAAGATCATTCATTCCCAAATCACGTACCTTCGGAATTTAACCGGATATAGCTACTCGTTCAAATGCCTTCGGGACATAGCCCGGTTATAGTAACTCGCACAAATGCCTTCGGGACTTAACCCGGATTTAGTAACTCGCACAAATGCCTTCGGGACTTAACCCGGATTTAGTAACTCGCACCAATGCCTTCGGGCTTAGCCCGGAATTAGTATCTCGCACAAATGCCTTCAGATCTTAGTCCGGATATGGTCACTTAGCACAAAGCCTTCGGGACTTAGCCCGGACATCATTCGAATAACCATGCACATTTAACAATAAATCATGACACATTCGTATTTCATTTTCATTAGCAAAACTCAAACACAAGACACTTATCACTCTTGCCATTTCGGCTCAATAGCCACACACAAAGAGCACGATTTTGATTTGCTTAAAACATGATCTAATCAAATAATAATTTAAGCTCTATTACTCAAGAACTTACCTCGGATGTTGTCAAACGGTTTCGACGGCTATTCGACCACTTTTTCCTTCCCTTTATCGGATTTAGTTCCCCTTTGCTCTTGAGCTTAATTCAAACAAATTTAACTCATTAAAGTCTCATTTTGCTAGCTTATGGCCGAATATGACAAGGAGTTTGATAGGTCATATGGCCACCTTTTAGCTCAAATACACAATGGTCATACGCATTTTTAATCACATCAAGCAATTTAATACAATTCATTCGAACATCAAAAGAGAAGCTCAAGGTACTTAGCCCATATATACATTAGACACTAGAGTCACATATGTACGAAATCACGAATCGAATTCAACATACTAGCTAATATTTCCCCTTAGCCGAATTTTCTAAGTCAAGCTAAAGCCATCAATAGGCTACCTATGGCCGAACATACACATAACTTATGTACTTATTCATGTGGCCGAACATACATGTCTATGTTGGGGCCGATTGCATCACAACACCATACCATTTCAATTTTTTGTCATGGTTAAACAAAGAACTTAATGTCTCACTCAAAAATGCTAAAAAGAAGATTCAAGAATCATCAATCCACCATCACATGCACCATTACAAAGCTTCACTTTTAGCATGCAAATGATATCAACACCAATCCACCTTGGCCGAATATCATCTCCATGACATAGTAAAGATTTGAACCATGGGCTATTTAGAACTCAAGCTAACTACTAAAACATGCATGCATCTCATGGAACATCATCAAACATACCTTAGTCTATCAAACCACCATAGCCGATTTCCTCAAAGCTCTTTTCCCTTCTTTTTCTTTCTCCTATTCGGCCAAGAACAACATGAGAGCTTTTCTCTTCTTTTTTTTTTGGGTCATGCATGAGAATGATGAACACATTTTTTTCTCTTTGTTTTCTTCCTTCAATTTCTTATTAGTTTATTGCCCATGCTTCTTATTTTATTCTTCCATTAACACAACATGTTTCATGACATGTTTTGCCCATGCTTCTTATTTTATTTTTCCATTAACACAACATGTTTCATGACATGTTTTGCCCATCATCCCTTGTCATGGCCGGCCACTAGTACTTAAATGGGGGGAAATTGACATGGAAGTCCACCCCTTTGATTACATGCACTATTAGGCCACTTGCATTTGCCTAGCACATTTCTAAATTTTCTCACATAAGTCCTATCAACTAAATTCACATGCAATTAACTAAATCGAAGCTTAAAACTTTCACACATTTATATTCACATATTTTAGGCAATAATTATCACATTCAAATAATTTGGTGACTCAGTCTAGCGGTCCCGAGACCGCTTTCCGACTAGGGTCACTTTAGGGCTGTCACAACTCTCTCCCACTTAAGAAATTTTCGTCCCCGAAAATCTTTAATGAAATCAACTCCGAAAATTTTACTTTCACCGAGCTCGGTCCAAAACAATGGTGTACGGCATTTACGACCGTACAAAGCCTCGTAAGGTGCCATCTTAATACTTGATTGAAAACTGTTGTTGTAAGCGAATTCAATCAAAGGTAAATACCGTTCCCATGAACCGCTGAACTCGAGGATGCAACATCTCAACATATCCTCAAGTATCTGAATTATCCGCTCGGATTGACCATCGGTTTGGGGGTGAAAAGCGGTGCTAAAATGCATCTTGGTACCCAAAGCTTCTTGCAATTTCTTCCAAAATCGCGAGGTGAATCTCGGATCTCTATCCGACACAACAGAAATCGGTACCCCGTGTAATCTCACAATCTGAGAAACATATAATTCAGCTAGTTTATCCAATGAAAAATCCGTACGTACGGGGATAAAGTGAGCCGACTTAGTCAGTCTATCCACAACAACCCAAATCGCATCTTTCTTACTTGCCGATACTGGCAACCCAGATACGAAATCCATCGTGACTCGATCCCATTTCCATTCAGGTACCATGATCGGCTGAAGTAATCCTGAAGGCACTTGATGTTCTGCTTTCACTTGTTGACATATTAAACATCTCGAAACAAAGTCGGAGATGTCTCGTTTCATACCATGCCACCAAAACCGACGTTTCAAATCGTTGTACATTTTCGTACTCCCCGGGTGAATTGACATTCGGCTACAATGGGCTTCGTTCAGAATCATCGGAATGAGTTCCAAATTCCTTGGAACACACAAACGACTTCTGAACCTCAAACAATCATCATCATCAATTTGAAACTCCGATTCCTTGTTCGGAACACACTCAGCCCGTTTTGCAACCAATTCATCATCGACTTTCTGAGCTTCACGAATTTGATGAATCAATAATGGTTTGGCTTTTAATTCAGCTACTAACACATTGTCGGGTAGAACAGACAAGTGTACATTCATCGCTCGTAAAGCAAACAGTGATTTTCGGCTTAAGGCGTCCGCAACCACATTAGCCTTTCCCGGGTGGTAATCAATGACAAGCTCATAATCTTTCAACAACTCAAGCCAACGCCTTTGTCGCAGATTCAAGTCTCACTGGGTCATCAAATATTTGAGACTTTTGTGATCCGAAAATACATGGCACTTCTCACCAAACAAATAATGTCGCCATATTTTCAAAGCAAATACGATGGCAGCTAGTTCGAGATCATGGGTCGGATAATTTCTCTCGTGTGGCTTCAATTGTCTCGACGCATAGGCCACAACTCAACCTTCTTGCATCAATACGCAACCCAACCCAAGTAGGGATGCGTCACTATAAATGACAAACTCTTTGCCTGATTCGGGTTGCACTAAAATTGGAGCTTCAGTCAAATAAGTTTTCAGTTGATCGAAACTTTTCTGACATTTTTTCGTCCATTCGAACTTAACATCCTTTTGAAGTAGCTTCGTCATTGGTGTGGCTATCATCGAGAAACCTTTTACAAATCGTCGGTAATAACCGGCGAGCCCCAGGAAGCTCCGAACTTCGGTAATATTTCTTGGAGGCTTCCAGTTAAGTATGGCTGAAATTTTGCTCGGGTCAACTCGAATACCCGATACGGATACCACATGACCCAAGAAGCTAACCTCTCTTAACCAGAACTCACACTTACTGAACTTAGCATGTGACACCCCTAATTTGACCCTAGTCGAAAAGTGGTTTCGGGACCACAAAATCAAGTCATAAAAATAATTAGCCGTCATATTTTATGACTATTATATGTGAATATGAATGTGTGAAAGTTTTAAGCTTTGATTTAGTAAATTGCATGTGAATTTAGTCGATGGGACTTATGTGTGACACTTTTAAAATGTGATAGTTAATCTATAAGGCTCAATTAGTGCATGTCATATGAATAAAGGGTTTGCATGTCAAATATCCCTTATGAATGAGTAGTGACCGGCCATGGATGGGTCATTGAGGATAATATGAATTCTTTTATTAGCACTATGAGTTTAGAAAATAAAAGAATGAATTAAGAATGATAAAACATGAGGTGAGTGGGAGGAGAAACCAAAGTTGTCTCCCCCTTACTCCCCATTGCCGTGACTTGTGAAAGGGGAGGAAAAACAAAATCCTTTCTTTGTTGTTCAACATGGCCGAATAGAAGAAACAAAGGAGGGGAAGAATTTTTGGTCACTTGAGTCATTAAAAAGGTTAGTATATTATGTCAAATTGTGAAATTTGATCTTGTTTTAGGTAAATAATCATGACTCTTACTTAGCCCATGCTAAAATTTGTAATTTTGATGGATGATTGGAGCATTCGGCTAGGGTATAAAGGAAAGAACACCAAAGGCACTCGGTCATTTGGTGTTGGGAATTAAGGTGAGATTTCATGTATTTTATTTTTAATATTTGCGAAATGTTGTTAGTTTTGAAGCTCACAACATGACCCATATGTTAATTTTTGTGAATTTATTTCATAAAGCATTCGGTCATGGCTTCAAGGATTAGATTGTGGATGTTTTGATGATAAGTGTTTATGGATGAGGATAGACTAATTAAATTTGCTATGAGGGGCAAGTTTGAGTAAAATATCATTCGGTTATTAAAGTGAAGTATGAAACTTGTGCTTAATTGTGGAATGCTATAATTAAATTGCTAATATATGTTTATATACTTGCCGAATTTGAATTAAGGTGAAAGACGAGGTAAAGAATGAGTTTGAGTTGAAAATTTATAATTGTAATTAAATTGATAGCATATATTTATATATTAGCCAAATATGTGCTAAAATGAGAAATGAAATGAAGGATTAAGTTTGAATATTATTTGAGTGGTCTCAAGTATTGAAGCAAGCCCATGGCAAAATCTAGTTAATGGAAAAAGATGACATTCGACCAAGGAAGTTTTGTGATAGTATTTTTTGGCTAAGGATGCTTTGTATGTTATACATGATGTGTTTAATGTCTTGATGAACAAGTAGTCATTAAATGAGGCTAAGCTTGTGAAATTATGAGTTTGGATGAATATATATATATGCATTCGACAATGTGTAAAATATTGATTATTTTAAATGGTTCGTAGTTAAGTGGAAATGGAAGCTGGATAATAAAAAAAAATCTGTTAAGGATGAGTAAGAGGTATGTGCATTCGGCCATTAAACATGTGCTTAATTGTTGATGAATGGTTGTAAAGAAAATACATATAGGTCAAATATAGCCTTGGATAAGAAGATTTTTATGTATTGAATTTGTAACATGGTTATGCCGATTGTGAACATGTGATAAAGAATTATTCAAATGGTTGTTTAAATAATATTCGGTTTATTAGTATATGCATAATTAGTTAAAGTGTAAACTTTGCATGTGTATTAAAGGTTTTTATGTGATATTCAGCCTTGGGAAATCTAAGCTTGTAAAGGTTTGAATGTTAATTGGGTTGTCTCTTTAATGGCCGAATGTGCTAAAAGCTAATGCATGATTTAGTTTAATCGATGTAATGATACAAATTATGATATTTACTTGTGGTTTTGAAGTATAGAAAAATTTGTTAAGTTGATTAAGTGGTTGCCGAATGTGAAATTTAGGTAAGGAAATGTGTACAAATAATATTTGTATGGATAATTGGTTTAAAGGGGTCGGCATTATACATTGTTGATATGGTGTTATTAATGTAAAACACTTTAGTATAGACGTATATACATATGGTCACTTAGAACGTATTGAGATGGCCGAATAAGACTAACGATGAGTATGCTTTGATTTTCTATAATACTTAGTAATTTGTTTAAGGTGATTAAAGATGTGTACGATTATTTTATATTGTACTAAAGAGCGTATTAATGCATGTTTGGTACTTGAGATGATTGAGGTGGTGATCTCGAAGCTAAATGTTATAAGGAATAAGTGTATTTCTTGTTAACCGAATTATAATATAATCGAATGTGGTTTTACACAATAGTGATGTGATAAGTTTAAATTTGGTTCATTAGCTCAAGAACTCAAGGAAACAAAGTCGGATCGTGGAAAAAGGGAAATTGGTCGAATAGTCGGAATTGACGTACATTAGCAATCGAGGTAAGTTTTAAGTATTAATGCCTATAATGTGATTGAGTATGATATGTTAAGCACATATTAAAAGAATCATAACTCTATTGTAAATCTTTATGCATATAGCCTAATGGTTATTATGAAGTATAGGTAAGTTATTGATATGATATGTTGCCAAATGGATATGATATTATGAAGTGCTGAAAGGATATGTCAGAAGAGTAAAATTGTGATAAACCTGCTCAGGACAGCAGCAGTAACATGAATTCAGAAAATCACCATAAATTCATGGATTTGAATTAGAGGCTGAATGAGACATGAAATTAAAGCTTAATGAGTCTAGTTTCTTATAAAAGAAACCGTGTAAACAAAGGAATATCTGATAATGAGAAATTTGATTCGTAGTGAAGAGTGGTCAGATTAGTCAAACAGTGAAACAGGGGAAAACTTAAGAAAAATCTGGTGTTGATTGGCCCAACCTAAAATTCTGGAAATTTCATGGATGGAAGATATACGAGTCTATATTCAGGAAAAATTAACGGCAAGTGATTTGGAGTTTTGTAGCTCCATTTATAAACAATTTAGTGACCATTGCTCAGGAAAAACAGCTCGTAGTGAATATGTGATGTTGTTGTAAACATGGATAAAACTTGTTTTAGTTACTCATAAGCTATTGATTAAACCCATACTTGAATTCTAAATCGTGATATTGTAAGCTTATGATAATTCGAATATGAAATGATAGTATGGCGTAAAATTGAATTATTCATTGGAAAGTGATGGATGTAGATTCGGTCAAGCCCAAGTCTGTACATGATAGTATATGTGTATGTGTGATAAGGCCGAATGGCCAATGTGATGAAAGTGAACATGTGTATATGTGATAAGGCCGAATGGCCAATGTGATGAAAGTGAACATGTATATGTGTGATAAGGCCGAATGGCCAATGTGATGAAAGTGAACATGTGTATGTGTGATAAGACCGAATGGCCAATGTGATGAAAGTGAACATGTATATGTGTGATAAAGCCGAATGGCCAATGTGATGAAAGTGAACATGTATATGTGTGACAAGGCCGAATGGCCAATGTGATGAATGTGAACATGTGTATGTGTGATAAGGCCGAGTGGCCAATGTGATAAATGTGAGCATGTGTATGTGAGATAAGGCCTAATGGCCGATGTGATGAATGTGAAAGTGTATAAATGTGATAAGTCCCGAAGGGCATTTGTGTCAGTACTATATCCGGGTTAAAACCCCGCAGGCTTTATGCGAGAATATTATCACTGATTAATGTCCGTAAGCTTCGTGCTCGTACTATATCCGGGCTCTAAAGACCCGATGACTGCGTGTGGGAATTTTGTCCGGGTAAGACTCGATAACTTCGTGTGGAGATTATGTCCGGGTAAGACTTCGTAATAAGAGTTGCTTATAAATATATTCAATGCGAAAGGTTAAACAGGTATGTACTCCAAGTCTATATGTGAGCTTGATTGCACTAAATCATAAGGTAGTTATGTGATGCATGTGAGAGCAATCTATGAGTCTACTCTTATGATTATGTGATATCGGATCAGTGTGAGAGGTGATGGGAAATCATACGATATATCTATGTCACATGAGCTCACTTTTACGTGAAAGTTTATCTGCCTATTGTATATGATGAGACGTGCGTATTCGGAAAAGGGATGGTATGCCCGAAGGAAGAGTGAAATAAAAATACGAACAACTATGTTATAATTTGATTGTTATCTATTGCCACTGCTTAAAACTTACTAAGCATTGTAATGCTTACTCCGTTTACTCTGTTTCCTCTGTTTTATAGATCTCATTGCGAAGCTACAGGCTCGGGGATCGTCAGCAACTAGTCACACTATCACTATCCACGGTTTGGTACTGCTATGTTTTGGATTGTCTTATGGCATGTATAAAATAGACTAGTGGCGGAAGAATATTTTGGTTAATGTATATAGCCATGCGAAAATGGCTTACATATGTTTGAGCATAATGTTATAATCATTTGGTATGGAATGGTTAATCACTATCATAATTTGTGCTATTCATGCTAAAGGGGCTAGTTGAATCATGGAAACTATTAAATAGGTAAAGTCTACCTTAAAGGCAGATGTTGGCAGCAGCAGTGATGTAGATTTGGAAAATCACTAAAAATAGTATGATTGGAATTAAATAATGAATAAATTATGTAAACGAACCTTGATGAATCTATTTTCATAGGGAAGTAATGAAACGATCATATGGACAGTATGTTAAGAGTTATTGAGGTTCTCGTGGGACAGGGCCAGAACGGTTTCTGGATTCCCTGTTCCGACTTTGGAGATTTATTATAAATTAACCAGAGATAATTACGAGTCATGCCATATATGTACAGATTCCTCTCTGAGTCTAGTTTCTATAGAAACAAACGACATCAGTATTGAAGCTCCGTGCAGGGAGATATCCAATTCGTAATGCGCAAGGGTCAGTGTAGTCGATCCCTGTAACATGGGAGACTTTGACTAATAAACTGTACTAATTGGCCCGACCAAAAATTCTAGAAAAAAATATGTAGATGGGCATATGAGTCTAGTTTCAGGAAAAAATCACGAAACTGATTTTCGAGTTGTGAAACTCAAGATATGATTTTTAAAGAGACTTACGCAGATTGGCAGTGTCTGGAAAATTTTAAAAAAGTCTGTTAACACCTCGTGTTCGACTCCGGTGACGGTCTCGGGTTCGGGGTGTTACATTTTATTTGTATCAGAGCTACGGTTTAGTCGATTCTAGGACTAACGTAGCACGCGTGAGTCTATTTATACATGCCATAAAGTGATAAAATGATAGTGTGATGATTTTTGGCTATTAAAATGTGTTTGCTGTATTGTAATGAACCTTGATCCCGATCGAGCTGTAGCAAGCTTCTGACTATGAGAATTTGCGATATAACTTCATTTAGATATGCCTAAATTATTAAGTTGATCAGGTACGTATCATGTACTCGTATTTGAATTTCGATTTGGATTGGATTATAAGGTTATAAGTGATGCAATTTTGAAGGAGTGTTATGACTATAAATGTGATTTTTGTATGTGGCTATAGAACTGGAAGTTAAATGGTCGATAAGCATGTTGTGTTTGTATTCAAGTAATGTAAATGAAATACTAATGTGTCATGATTTATTGTTAAATGTGCATGGTTATTCGAATGATGTCCGGGCTAAGTTCCGAAGAGCATTCGTGCTAGTGATGTATCCGGGCTAAGTCCCGAAGAGCATTCGTGCTAGTGATGTATCCGGGCTAAGTTCCGAAGAGCATTCGTGCTAGTGATGTATCCGGACTAAGTTCCGAAGAGCATTCGTGCTAGTGATGTATCCGGACTAAGTTCCGAAGAGCATTCGTGCTAGTGATGTATCCGGACTAAGTTCCGAAGAGCATTCGTGCTAGTGATGTATCCGGACTAAGTTCCGAAGAGCATTCGTGCTAGTGATGTATCCGGACTAAGTTCCGAAGAGCATTCGTGCTAGTGATGTATCCGGACTAAGTTCCGAAGAGCATTCGTGCTAGTGATGTATCCGGGCTAAGTTCCGAAGAGCATTCGTGCTAGTGATGTATCCGGACTAAGTTCCGAAGAGCATTCGTGCTAGTGATGTATCCGGGCTAAGTTCCGAAGAGCATTCGTGCTAGTGATGTATCCGGGCTAAGTTCCGAAGAGCATTCGTGCTAGTGATATATCCGTGCTAAATCCCGAAGAGCAATCATGCTGGTGACGTGTATTCGGGCCTTCGTGCCTAGTAGGCTTCGTGCCGGTAGTTTGAGCAAAGTTTAAGTGCTCACTACTATACAAATTCAAATTTAAACGAGACGATATGTTTAAAAGTGTACATACATGATGTTTATAGACTTGGTTAAGTCATATCAATGTGTATTAACGAATGAATAAGAGCGCTATGTATGTGAATAATTAGAGGCACTGTGTGTGTGCGAATTTCTTTAACCGAGCACTATGAGTGCGAGATCGGTCAGTGGGCACTAAGTGTGGGAAGTGGAATTCAAGTAAGACCTCGTTTGGGACGAAGGCATTGATTTTAGATAGTGTGTAAGACCATGTCTGGGACATGGCATCGGCTCGATATGTGAGAAGATGTAAGACCATATCTAGGATATGGCATTGTAAGAGCTATATGTGCTATTGCTGAATGGACACTATTTTGTTAATCTTGTTCAAGAAATTATTTTGGTTAAGTTTCGACATTCGAAAGTTTGAAAGAATTTTTGATGAATGTTGATAATTTTGGATATACGAGTTATGCGCTAGAATAAATCACATGCCAGTGTATTTTATTAGGCTTTATGCCTATTTGACTGTATACGGGTAACGTTAACTATGATTGAATGTGCTAAATGAACTAAATGTTCAGGTACGTGGAAGTTGACTTTTCTTTCGGAAATGAGTTAAGTCGAATATTGAGTATATGTGTACTTTCGGTTGGGTTACAGCTTATACGTGGATGAAATTGTGGGTTACAAATATGTGGGTTGATGATGTGAATTATACATGTTAATATGTGCTTAATGTGTGTTTGAAATGCATATATGAATTAAATTAAGTGATTATTGCTTATGAAATCAAGAAAATGAGATATTTGTGCATACTTGTAGAAATGTTTATGTATTTGTTTTAAGATAAGAAAATGACTTTATAGACCGATGTGAAATCAATAATGAATTACAATTGCTATCAATGAGCTAATGTCTTTGTGGATATAATTCAAGAAGAAGACGTTATCCTAAACTATGCATCGGTAGAAATTTTCGGGGACGAAAATTTCTTAAGGGGGGGAGAGTTGTGACACCCCTAATTTGACCCTAGTCGAAAAGTGGTTTCGGGACCACAAAATCAAGTCATAAAAATAATTAGCCGTCATATTTTATGACTATTATATGTGAATATGAATGTGTGAAAGTTTTAAGCTTTGATTTAGTAAATTGCATGTGAATTTAGTCGATGGGACTTATGTGTGACACTTTTAAAATGTGATAGTTAATCTATAAGGCTCAATTAGTGCATGTCATATGAATAAAGGGTTTGCATGTCAAATATCCCTTATGAATGAGTAGTGGCCGGCCATGGATGGGTCATTGAGGATAATATGAATTCTTTTATTAGCACTATGAGTTTAGAAAATAAAAGAATGAATTAAGAATGATAAAACATGAGGTGAGTGGGAGGAGAAACCAAAGTTGTCTCCCCCTTACTCCCCATTGCCGTGACTTGTGAAAGGGGAGGAAAAACAAAATCCTTTCTTTGTTGTTCAACATGGCCGAATAGAAGAAACAAAGGAGGGGAAGAATTTTTGGTCACTTGAGTCATTAAAAAGGTTAGTATATTATGTCAAATTGTGAAATTTGATCTTGTTTTAGGTAAATAATCATGACTCTTACTTAGCCCATGCTAAAATTTGTAATTTTGATGGATGATTGGAGCATTCGGCTAGGGTATAAAGGAAAGAACACCAAAGGCACTCGGTCATTTGGTGTTGGGAATTAAGGTGAGATTTCATGTATTTTATTTTTAATATTTGCGAAATGTTGTTAGTTTTGAAGCTCACAACATGACCCATATGTTAATTTTTGTGAATTTATTTCATAAAGCATTCGGTCATGGCTTCAAGGATTAGATTGTGGATGTTTTGATGATAAGTGTTTATGGATGAGGATAGACTAATTAAATTTGCTATGAGGGGCAAGTTTGAGTAAAATATCATTCGGTTATTAAAGTGAAGTATGAAACTTGTGCTTAATTGTGGAATGCTATAATTAAATTGCTAATATATGTTTATATACTTGCCGAATTTGAATTAAGGTGAAAGACGAGGTAAAGAATGAGTTTGAGTTGAAAATTTATAATTGTAATTAAATTGATAGCATATATTTATATATTAGCCAAATATGTGCTAAAATGAGAAATGAAATGAAGGATTAAGTTTGAATATTATTTGAGTGGTCTCAAGTATTGAAGCAAGCCCATGGCAAAATCTAGTTAATGGAAAAAGATGACATTCGGCCAAGGAAGTTTTGTGATAGTATTTTTTGGCTAAGGATGCTTTGTATGTTATACATGATGTGTTTAATGTCTTGATGAACAAGTAGTCATTAAATGAGGCTAAGCTTGTGAAATTATGAGTTTGGATGAATATATATATATGCATTCGACAATGTGTAAAATATTGATTATTTTAAATGGTTCGTAGTTAAGTGGAAATGGAAGCTGGATAATAAAAAAAAATCTGTTAAGGATGAGTAAGAGGTATGTGCATTCGGCCATTAAACATGTGCTTAATTGTTGATGAATGGTTGTAAAGAAAATACATATAGGTCAAATATAGCCTTGGATAAGAAGATTTTTATGTATTGAATTTGTAACATGGTTATGCCGATTGTGAACATGTGATAAAGAATTATTCAAATGGTTGTTTAAATAATATTCGGTTTATTAGTATATGCATAATTAGTTAAAGTGTAAACTTTGCATGTGTATTAAAGGTTTTTATGTGATATTCAGCCTTGGGAAATCTAAGCTTGTAAAGGTTTGAATGTTAATTGGGTTGTCTCTTTAATGGCCGAATGTGCTAAAAGCTAATGCATGATTTAGTTTAATCGATGTAATGATACAAATTATGATATTTACTTGTGGTTTTGAAGTATAGAAAAATTTGTTAAGTTGATTAAGTGGTTGCCGAATGTGAAATTTAGGTAAGGAAATGTGTACAAATAATATTTGTATGGATAATTGGTTTAAAGGGGTCGGCATTATACATTGTTGATATGGTGTTATTAATGTAAAACACTTTAGTATAGACGTATATACATATGGTCACTTAGAACGTATTGAGATGGCCGAATAAGACTAACGATGAGTATGCTTTGATTTTCTATAATACTTAGTAATTTGTTTAAGGTGATTAAAGATGTGTACGATTATTTTATATTGTACTAAAGAGCGTATTAATGCATGTTTGGTACTTGAGATGATTGAGGTGGTGATCTCGAAGCTAAATGTTATAAGGAATAAGTGTATTTCTTGTTAACCGAATTATAATATAATCGAATGTGGTTTTACACAATAGTGATGTGATAAGTTTAAATTTGGTTCATTAGCTCAAGAACTCAAGGAAACAAAGTCGGATCGTGGAAAAAGGGAAATTGGTCGAATAGTCGGAATTGACGTACATTAGCAATCGAGGTAAGTTTTAAGTATTAATGCCTATAATGTGATTGAGTATGATATGTTAAGCACATATTAAAAGAATCATAACTCTATTGTAAATCTTTATGCATATAGCCTAATGGTTATTATGAAGTATAGGTAAGTTATTGATATGATATGTTGCCAAATGGATATGATATTATGAAGTGCTGAAAGGATATGTCAGAAGAGTAAAATTGTGATAAACCTGCTCAGGACAGCAGCAGTAACATGAATTCAGAAAATCACCATAAATTCATGGATTTGAATTAGAGGCTGAATGAGACATGAAATTAAAGCTTAATGAGTCTAGTTTCTTATAAAAGAAACCGTGTAAACAAAGGAATTTCTGATAATGAGAAATTTGATTCGTAGTGAAGAGTGGTCAGATTAGTCAAACAGTGAAATAGGGGAAAACTTAAGAAAAATCTGGTGTTGATTGGCCCAACCTAAAATTCTGGAAATTTCATGGATGGAAGATATACGAGTCTATATTCAGGAAAAATTAACGGCAAGTGATTTGGAGTTTTGTAGCTCCATTTATAAACAATTTAGTGACCATTGCTCAGGAAAAACAGCTCGTAGTGAATATGTGATGTTGTTGTAAACATGGATAAAACTTGTTTTAGTTACTCATAAGCTATTGATTAAACCCATACTTGAATTCTAAATCGTGATATTGTAAGCTTATGATAATTCGAATATGAAATGATAGTATGGCGTAAAATTGAATTATTCATTGGAAAGTGATGGATGTAGATTCGGTCAAGCCCAAGTCTGTACATGATAGTATATGTGTATGTGTGATAAGGCCGAATGGCCAATGTGATGAAAGTGAACATGTGTATATGTGATAAGGCCGAATGGCCAATGTGATGAAAGTGAACATGTATATGTGTGATAAGGCCGAATGGCCAATGTGATGAAAGTGAACATGTGTATGTGTGATAAGACCGAATGGCCAATGTGATGAAAGTGAACATGTATATGTGTGATAAAGCCGAATGGCCAATGTGATGAAAGTGAACATGTATATGTGTGACAAGGCCGAATGGCCAATGTGATGAATGTGAACATGTGTATGTGTGATAAGGCCGAGTGGCCAATGTGATAAATGTGAGCATGTGTATGTGAGATAAGGCCTAATGGCCGATGTGATGAATGTGAAAGTGTATAAATGTGATAAGTCCCGAAGGGCATTTGTGTCAGTACTATATCCGGGTTAAAACCCCGCAGGCTTTATGCGAGAATATTATCACTGATTAATGTCCGTAAGCTTCGTGCTCGTACTATATCCGGGCTCTAAAGACCCGATGACTGCGTGTGGGAATTTTGTCCGGGTAAGACTCGATAACTTCGTGTGGAGATTATGTCCGGGTAAGACTTCGTAATAAGAGTTGCTTATAAATATATTCAATGCGAAAGGTTAAACAGGTATGTACTCCAAGTTTATATGTGAGCTTGATTGCACTAAATCATAAGGTAGTTATGTGATGCATGTGAGAGCAATCTATGAGTCTACTCTTATGATTATGTGATATCGGATCAGTGTGAGAGGTGATGGGAAATCATACGATATATCTATGTCACATGAGCTCACTTTTACGTGAAAGTTTATCTGCCTATTGTATATGATGAGACGTGCGTATTCGGAAAAGGGATGGTATGCCCGAAGGAAGAGTGAAATAAAAATACGAACAACTATGTTATAATTTGATTGTTATCTATTGCCACTGCTTAAAACTTACTAAGCATTGTAATGCTTACTCCGTTTACTCTGTTTCCTCTGTTTTATAGATCTCATTGCGAAGCTACAGGCTCGGGGATCGTCAGCAACTAGTCACACTATCACTATCCACGGTTTGGTACTGCTATGTTTTGGATTGTCTTATGGCATGTATAAAATAGACTAGTGGCGGAAGAATATTTTGGTTAATGTATATAGCCATGCGAAAATGGCTTACATATGTTTGAGCATAATGTTATAATCATTTGGTATGGAATGGTTAATCACTATCATAATTTGTGCTATTCATGCTAAAGGGGCTAGTTGAATCATGGAAACTATTAAATAGGTAAAGTCTACCTTAAAGGCAGATGTTGGCAGCAGCAGTGATGTAGATTTGGAAAATCACTAAAAATAGTATGATTGGAATTAAATAATGAATAAATTATGTAAACGAACCTTGATGAATCTATTTTCATAGGGAAGTAATGAAACGATCATATGGACAGTATGTTAAGAGTTATTGAGGTTCTCGTGGGACAGGACCAGAACGGTTTCTGGATTCCCTGTTCCGACTTTGGAGATTTATTATAAATTAACCAGAGATAATTACGAGTCATGCCATATATGTACAGATTCCTCTCTGAGCCTAGTTTCTATAGAAACAAACGACATCAGTATTGAAGCTCCGTGCAGGGAGATATCCAATTCGTAATGCGCAAGGGTCAGTGTAGTCGATCCCTGTAACATGGGAGACTTTGACTAATAAACTGTACTAATTGGCCCGACCAAAAATTCTAGAAAAAAATATGTAGATGGGCATATGAGTCTAGTTTCAGGGAAAAATCACGAAACTGATTTTCGAGTTGTGAAACTCAAGATATGATTTTTAAAGCGACTTACGCAGATTGGCAGTGTCTGGAAAATTTTAAAAAAGTCTGTTAACACCTCGTGTTCGACTCCGGTGACGGTCTCGGGTTCGGGGTGTTACATAGCATATAACTGCTTATCCCGCAAAATTTGCAACACTAATCTCAGGTGCTCAGCATGTTCGGTCTCATCTCCTGAATAGACCAAGATGTCATCAATGAACACAACTACGAACCGGTCCAAATACTGTCTGAAGATCCGATTCATCAAATCCATAAATACCGCAGGGGCATTAGTGAGCCCGAATGGCATCACTAAGAACTCGTAGTGACTGTACCTCGTTCTGAAAGCAGTTTTGGGTACGTCCGAATCTCGAATCCGCAACTGATAATAACCCGATCTCAAATCTATCTTTGAAAACACTGAGGCTCCCTTTAGTTGATCAAACAAATCATCAATACGCGGTAATGGACATTTATTCTTTATCGTCACTTTATTCAGTTGACGATAGTCAATGCACAACCTCATGGTTCCGTCCTTCTTTTTCACGAACAAAACTGGTGCACCCCAAGGTGAGAAACTTGGTCGAGCGAAACCTCTATCCGTCAACTCTTACAACTGAGCTTTCAATTCTTTTAACTCGGTTGGTGTCATACGATACGGAGCTATCGAAATTGGCGTAGTTCCAGGTACAAGCTCAATACCAAACTCTACCTCCCGAACAGGTGGTAAACCCGGTAATTCTTCAGGAAAAACATCCGGGTATTCACAAACCACCGGCACAGATTCGGGTTTCTTTTCTAATTCTTTGTCATCAAGTACATACGCAAGGTATGCTTCGCACCCTTTTCTTACATATTTCTAGGCCAACATTGCTGATATTACAGCTGGCAACCCCCTTAAGTCCGTAGACTCAACTCGGATTATCTCATTATTTGCGCACCTCAAATCAATAGTCTTGCTTTTGCAATTCACAACCGCATCATGCGCGGTCAACCAATCCAAACCAAGAATAACATCAAATTCATCAAACGGCAAAAGCATCAAGTCCGCTGGAAAACAGGAATCTCGAATTACTAGGGGGCATTTCTTACACACTTTGTCGACAAGCACGTAACGACCCAAGGGATTTGACACCCGAATTACGAACTCAGTAGATTCAATATGTAAAGTCTTACTGGATGCTAAGGTTTCGCATATATAAGAATGAGTAGAACCAGGGTCAATCAAAGCAATCACATTAGTATCAAAGAGAGTAAAAGTACCGGTAATAACATCTGGCGAGGAAGCATCCTCGCGTGCGCGTATAGCATAAGCCCTAGCAGGAGCGCGAGCCTCGGATCTGGTCGTAGCATCTCTAGATCCTCTCTGACCACCCCTAGCATTGCCCGTATTTCTAGATGGTCTACCTTGAACAGTGGTAGCACCCGGTTTCTCGCTTTGATTTATATTCTGTTCAGACAACCTCGGGCAATCCTTAATGAAGTGGTCAGCTGATCCGCACTTGTAACAGGAGCGATCATGGAATCTACAACTCCCCGAATGCCATTTACCACAATACTGGCACTCTGCTCTGTCCCGACGATCATTTCCAACACTAGCGACCGAAGTGACTCGTGCATCCACAGGGGGTCGATCGCGATCTCGTCTAGAAAAGCCTGAAGTGTCTCTAGATCGGCCTAAGCCATCTCTAAATTTCTTCGATGACTGTGGGAAGGGCTTCCCCGAAGACCTCTTACGAAACTCCTTTGCTCCCACCTTAGCTTTTCTTTTTTCCATACTGAGCTCCTCGGCCTTGCAAGCTCGCTCGACAAGTGCCACAAATTCTCGAATTTCCAAAATGCCTACATACAGCTTTATATCGTCATTCAGCCCATCCTCGAAATGTTTACACATCACGGCTTCTGAGGAAATGCATTCTCGTGCGTACTAGCTAAGCCTCACAAATTTTCGTTCATAGTCGGTAACCGACATGGAACCTTGTTTGAGTTCAAGAAATTCCTTCCGTTTTTGGTCAATGAATCTCTGACTGATATACTTCTTTCGAAACTCGGTTTGGAAAAGCTCCCAAGTTACTTGCTCTCTAGGCACAACAGAAGTCAACGTATTCCACCAATAGTAGGCAGAATCACGTAGCAAGGAGATAGTACACTTTAGGCACTCATCGGGTGTGCAAGATAGTTCATCTAGTACCCGGATAGTGTTGTCCAACCAAAATTCCGCTTGCTCGGCATCATCGCTGTCAGTGGCTTTAAATTCAGTAGCCCCATGTTTTCAGATTCTGTCAACTGGGGGCTTATTTGACCTTATTTAGTCAGTTACAGGAGGTATGGTAGGTGCGGGGGTGGTATTTGTCGGGAATGGAGGTTGTGGAACAGCCGTATTAGTTCGAATGTATTGGTTGAACCAATCATTCATCACGCTATAGAAAGCTTGTCTAGCTTCATCATTCGGGTTACTAGCATTAGGTTGAGAGTCCACCGGTGCTGTCCCTTGTGTGGGAGCAGGCGCTACACTCTCAAGATCATCAGCTACCGCTCGGTCGGGATCGGGATCCATTACTATAAATAAACACATTTGCAAATGTCAGAAATCACCACACTATCAAATAATCACATAAAATGGCATGTATAGCTAGACCCAACGCATTACGGTAGTCCTAGAATCGACTAAACCGTAGCTCTGATACCAATAAAATTGTAACACCCCATACCCGAGTCCGTCGCCGGAGTCGGACACGAGGGGTTTGCAGACTTAAATCACTTCTTTGCACAATCCATTTTAAATTTTCCAGGCAAGCTGGCTAACTGCGTCACTGTCACCTTAAAAATCATATCTTGAGTTTCACAACTCGAAAATCAGCTTCGTGATTTTTCCCTGAAACTAGACTCATATATGCATCTACAAATTTTTTTCTAGAATTTTTGGTCGGGCCAATTAGTACAGTTTATTAGTCAAATTCTCCCATGTTACAGGGATCGACTACACTGACCTTTGCGCATTATGACTTGGATATCTCCCTGTACAGGGCTTCAATACTGATTTCGTTTGTTTCTATAGAAACTAGAATCAAAAAGGAATCTATTCATATATGGTATGACTTCTAATTATCTCTGGTTAATTTATAATGAATTTCCAAAGTAGGAACAGGGAATCCAGAAACCGTTCTGGTCCTGTCTCACGAAAACTTTAGCATCTCATAATATACTGTTCATATGAACGTTTCGTTACTTTCCTATGAAAATAGATTCATCAAGGTTCGTTTTCATAATTTATTCACTATTTAATTCCATTCCTACTATTTTTAGTGATTTTCCAAATCTACATCACTGCTGCTGTCAGCATCTGCCTTTAAGGTAGACTTTACCTATTTCATAGTTTCTATGATTCAACTAGCCCTTTTAGCATAAATAGCACAAATTATGATAGTGATTAACCATTCCCATGGCCAATCCTTGTTAAGCATATCCATACCAAATGAGTATAACATTATGCTCAAACATATATAAGCCATTTTCGCATGGCTATCCAAAATTATACAAATCCAAAGGGTCCATGACCCACAACAAAAAGGGTAGTCCTATACATGCCATTTTGAAGTTCAACCAAAATTGTACCAAAAGGGGGCTTTGATAGTGTGGGCGACTTTGACTTCAAAATCCCGAGTCCGATAGCTGAAGAACCAAAATCTATAAAACAGAGAATCAAAGAAACGGAGTAAGCATTAAATGCTTAGTAAGTTTTAAGCAAAGAATTTAGACACAACCAAAGTATAGCATTCATGTAGCTAAACGGATAATTTCATATGCACAAATTTTCAATATCATACTTACTTCACATTACCAACCCTTTTATTCATACACAAAGATCAACTTAGTCAAAGGCCGGTAGCTCATTTATCAACTGAGCGAATACTTATTTGTAAGGGCTCAACTAATTCAAAGCACATACGAAACATACCTCAATGTTGGGATGTTACAAGCGTATTAACTGAAATTTTTACAGCAAGATCATTCATTCCCAAATCACGTACCTTCGGAATTTAACCAGATATAGCTACTCGTTCAAATGCCTTCGGGACATAGCCCGGTTATAGTAACTCGCACAAATGCCTTCGGGACTTAACCCGGATTTAGTAACTCGCACAAATGCCTTCAGGACTTAACCCGGATTTAGTAACTCGCACCAATGCCTTCGGGCTTAGCCCGGAATTAGTATCTCGCGCAAATGCCTTCGGATCTTAGTTCGGATATGGTCACTTAGCACAAAGCCTTCGGGACTTAGCCCGGACATCATTCGAATAACCATGCACATTTAAGAATAAATCATGACACATTCGTATTTCATTTTCATTAGCAAAACTCAAACACAAGACACTTATCACTCTTGCCATTTCGGCTCAATAGCCACACACAAAGAGCACGATTTTGATTTGCTTAAAACATGATCTAATCAAATAATAATTTAAGCTCTATTACTCAAGAACTTACCTCGGATGTTGTCGAACGGTTTCGACGGCTATTCGACCACTTTTTCCTTCCCTTTATCGGATTTAGTTCCCCTTTGCTCTTGAGCTTAATTCAAACAAATTTAACTCATTAAAGTCTCATTTTGCTAGCTTATGGCCGAATATGACAAGGAGTTTGATAGGTCATATGGCCACCTTTTAGCTCAAATACACAATGGTCATACGCATTTTTAATCACATCAAGCAATTTAATACAATTCATTCGAACATCAAAAGAGAAGCTCAAGGTACTTAGCCCATATATACATTAGACACTAGAGTCACATATGTACGAAATCACGAATCGAATTCAACATACTAGCTAATATTTCCCCTTAGCCGAATTTTCTAAGTCAAGCTAAAGCCATCAATAGGCTACCTATGGCCGAACATACACATAACTTATGTACTTATTCATGTGGCCGAACATACATGTCTATGTTGGGGCCGATTGCATCACAACACCATACCATTTCAATTTTTTGTCATGGTTAAACAAAGAACTTAATGTCTCACTCAAAAATGCTAAAAAGAAGATTCAAGAATCATCAATCCACCATCACATGCACCATTACAAAGCTTCACTTTTAGCATGCAAATGATATCAACACCAATCCACCTTGGCCGAATATCATCTCCATGACATAGTAAAGATTTGAACCATGGGCTATTTAGAACTCAAGCTAACTACTAAAACATGCATGCATCTCATGGAACATCATCAAACATACCTTAGTCTATCAAACCACCATAGCCGATTTCCTCAAAGCTCTTTTTCCTTCTTTTTCTTTCTCCTATTCGGCCAAGAACAACATGAGAGCTTTTCTCTTCTTTTTTTTTGGTCATGCATGAGAATGATGAACACATTTTTTTCTCTTTGTTTTCTTCCTTCAATTTCTTATTAGTTTATTGCCCATGCTTCTTATTTTATTCTTCCATTAACACAACATGTTTCATGACATGTTTTGCCCATGCTTCTTATTTTATTTTTCCATTAACACAACATGTTTCATGACATGTTTTGCCCATCATCCCTTGTCATGACCGGCCACTAGTACTTAAATGGGGGGAAATTGACATGCAAGTCCACCCCTTTGATTACATGCACTATTAGGCCACTTGCATTTGCCTAGCACATTTCTAAATTTTCTCACATAAGTCCTATCAACTAAATTCACATGCAATTAACTAAATTGAAGCTTAAAACTTTCACACATTTATATTCACATATTTTAGGCAATAATTATCACATCCAAATAATTTGGTGACTCGGTCTAGCGGTCCCGAGACCGCTTTCCGACTAGGGTCACTTTAGGGCTGTCACATCTCCCTTCAAGTTCCTTCAGCAGTTTTGGGATTTCTTATGTTTTGTTATCTTTATGCTTTTGAAATGTTTTTTTTCATAAGTATGAACTAAACCCCCTAAATACCTAAGAGGAATGAAACCTAAGATGGATCTTGTTATTATTATCTGAATTGTATGATAAATATTTGACTTGTTCTTAATTATGTGTTCTTAATTCTTGTTTTGATATTCCAGGATATTGATTCAAGTTAATGCTCTTATTCAGAGGAGGAATAGACCCTGTCTAAGAGTAAATTTTTCATAATTAAGCGGAGTTGATTGCACACCTAGAGATAGGGTGATAAGATTTTTCTGGATTAGGGTGAAACCTAATAAGGGGATCCATAGATCGAGTTAATGCAACACTAGGTGTTAATTAGAAAGAGATTTCAATTAATTAACCTAGTGTTAGACGTTATTAGTCTCGAGAGAGATAATAATATAACTTAGGGATTTCTACGGATCAAGTCAAATGAATAAATAGTCTGATTCAGAGTCAAATAACAAGTGAAGTCTAGGTGGATTTTTCCTTGGGTATTGTCTTAATCATTCGAATTTTCCCAAAAGCTTTTCCCCAATTTCTCTCTGTGCACTCTTAGTTTAGTTAATTAGTTTAGATAAACAAATCCCTTAATTTTAAGGCTAGATAATAAAAAGAAGGTAATTACTAATACTCTTGGTTCCTTTGGGTTCGACAATCCGGTCTTGCTAAAGCTATACTACTATTCGATAGGTACACTTGCCTTCATCGTGATAATAGTTAGTTTCAAGAACAATTAATTATAAATATTTAAAACCTGTCGCGAATATCACCTACCAAGTTTTTGGCGCTGTTGCCGGGGAACTAGGATATTAGGAACACTCGATTTTTATTACTTTATCCATTCTACTTTATTTGCAATTTAAATTTTTATTTTCTTTTCTAATTTTTCTTTTATTCATTCCTGGCAGGTTTTTATAGTGTATGACTAGAAGAAACCCATTGGGACCATTACTGTTTGATAGTGAGATCGATCGCACAGTTCGTAGAAACTGAAGAAAAATAAGGCGAAGCTTACGATACACAGAGGAAGAGCAAGAGGACGATACTTCAACCACAACTGAGGACATGGCTGAAAACCAAGAAAATCTGCTACCTCCTATGATTGCTGCTAATCAGAATCCTGCTCCACGCAATATGTATGATTATACTAAACCTTCTTTAACAGGAACTGAATCAAGCATAGTGAGATCTGCTGTAGCTGCAAATACTTTTGAACTGAAACCTAAACTGCAAATACTTTTGAACTGAAACCTAACACAATTCAAATGATACAGCAATTTGTTCAGTTTGATGGTTTGCAGGACGAAGATCCCAACGCTCACTTGGCAAACTTTTTGGAACTATGTGATACATTTAAAATTAATGGTGTTTCTGATGATGCCATTCGCCTTCGGTTATTCCCTTTTTCATTGAGAAACAAAGCTAAACAGTGGTTGAATTCGTTACCACGAGGGTCAATCACTACTTGGGAACAAATGACTGAAAAGTTTTTATTAAAATATTTTTCATCGACTAAAACAGCTAAATTACGTAATGATATCTCTTCTTTTGTGCAGATAGATTTAGAAACACTCTACGATGCATGGGAGAGATACAAGGACCTCTTGAGAAGATGCCCTCACCATGGGTTACCACTCTGGCTACAGGTTCAAATGTTTCATAATGGCCTGAATCCTTTGACTCGACAAATGGTTGATACAGCCGCTGGTGGGACTATCAATAATAAAATACCTGAAGATGCTTATGAATTTATAGAAGAGATGTCACTGAATAATTATCAGTGGCAAGTCATGAGGACAAAGCCAACAAAAGTAGCCGGCATTTATAACGTCGATTCGGTCACCATGCTCTCTAATCAAGTAGAACTCTTGAATAAGAAAATTCACAGTTTTCTTAGTTCTTCACAGGTTCACCCAGTAATACAGTGCGAAGCAAGTGGAGGTGGATCGAACAATCTAGATTACCTACCCTATGGCCACAACATGGAGAACGAGCAGTTAAATTACATGGGTAATAATCCTCGATTTCAAAATAATCTTTATAGTAATGCTTACAATGCAGGTTGGAGGAACCACCCAAATTTCTCACGGGGAGGCCAAGGAAATCAACGACCACCACTACCTCCAGGTTTCCAACAACCACCCTACCAAGAAGAGAAAAAGCCGAACCTTGAGGAGATGCTAACAAAATTTATCTCGGTGTCAGAAACTCATTTTCAGAATACTAAGACAGCACTTAAAAATCAACAAGCATCGATCCAAGGGCTCGAAACTCAGATAGGTCAGCTCTCTAAATTGATATCTGAATGACCATAAGGTAGCCTACCGAGTAACATTGGATCTAACCCAACGGAGCAAATCAATGCAATTACCATTCAAGATGAGGAAGGGTTAGTTGTAACTGAACCAGAACAGAGGCAAGAAACTGTGGTAAGTAAAGGTAAGGGTAAGGTGGACCACAATGACCAGAAACCAGTAAGTAAAAAGTACAAACCTCGTGTTCCATACCCAAACGCGACAAGGAAAGACCGTACAGAAGAATAATTTGGTAAATTCCTTAAATTATTAAAGAAGTTACATATTAACTTACCGTTTATTGAAGCTCTTTCGTAGATGCCAAACGCAGTCAAATTTTTAAAGGAGCTTTTAACAAATAAGTGGAAGTTGTATGAGGCGTCGCATATGGAATTAAATGCTATTTTCTCAGCCATACTACAGAATAAGCTGGCCAACAAATTAAAAGATCCAAGGAGTTTTACGATTCCCTGTTTAATTGGTAGCCTAGATGTAAATAATGCTTTGGCTAATTTAGGGGCTAGTATCAATGTCATGCCTTACAAAATGTTTAAACAACTAGGTCTTGGGAAACCCAAACAAACTAGGATGAGTATTCAATTAGCCGATAAAACAATCAGATTTCCTAGGGGGATTATTGAAGATGTACTCATTAAAATTGAAAAATTTATATTCTCAGTTGATTTCATTGTTCTAGACATAGAAGAGGATAGTAATGTTCCTTTAATTTTAGGGAGGCCCTTTTTAGCAACCGCTAGAACAATAATTGATGTTGGCACAGGTGAACTCACACTTTGTGTGGGAGACAAAACAATCACCCTTCAAGCTCGTAATTCGAGTAACACATTGAAAATTGAAGGTGGTTGTATAAATCATTCTACTAAAACTGACCATGTGGTGCAACCTACTTTGCAGGAAATAAGTTCGAAGAACCTACAAGAGCGATGTTCAAGCAACAACAAAGGACCTATCTATGAAGAACGAAGGCTACAAATTGAGGAACTAGATGAATGGTGGGCACAGAAATCGAGAACACTCGATAAATCGAAACTGAGCTAGGACGAGCTCAATACATCACCAAATCAACTTAAGGTTGGAGACAAAGTACTACTAGATGCAGCAGATCCTTGCATTACCACTTCTGGACCTAATGAAGAAATTCCTCTCACAGTACTCAGTATTTTCCCATATGGTACAGTCGAGGTAATTCACCCCAAATTTGGAATTTTTAAGGTAAACAATACTCGTCTTAAACCGTATATTGATAAAGTTGATAGCAGGGATGAAGAGTGTAAACTCCTCGAGCCACCATGATCACACACCAGAGAGGTAGAGTCGAGCATAGACTATAAACAAGAGCTTCTCGGGAGGCACCCCGAACACTAACGGTGTTAACTTCTTTAAATTTTAGTCTTTAACATTTAATTCACTAACTGAGTCACTGAACACAGGATATTCAGAACCATGCGGCCAGGCACACGGGCGTGTCGTAGGCCATGCACATACCACGGGATGCAACACTGCCGTGTGAAAATAGAACAAAAATATTTCCCCAACACGGGATCCGATAAAGTTTCCACGACCGTGCGACATGGCCGTGGGCAATCCTGCCAAACTAACACGGGCGAGCAACACGACCGTGGCCACCGACCGTGGTCGAGCCTGTCAAAATAACACGGGCATGTGCCTGCATACACGAGCGTGGGAGAAGCGAACGGAGATTGACACGGCCGTGTAACATGGCCGTGTACACTAATGCGCCCAATTTCAAAGACCATGAAATGCACGGGCTGAAATGAAGGCACACGGGCGTGCCCTACGGCCGTGTGCCTCAATTTCTCTATAAACACCTATTATTTATTTTATTTTTATCTTTATATTTTGAAATTACTTTTTATTTCCTTTTAATACTATTTTATCTTGAGTTTTTACAATTTTTATTTTCGGCTATTTCATTACGAGTAATTATGCTCCATTATATTTCCTAAAGAGTTCCTGATTTTATCACAGTCATAAAGAGCTCCAAAGCTCATCATCAAATAGGAACTAAAAAACTCCAATGGCGAAGGACTTATGGACTAATGAACCTCTACCACCACCGGAGTATCCTCCTCCACTCTCATCATTACCTTGGCCGATTATTCTCCATAACTTCAAATCAAAAAGTTTATTCATCATTCAGGAAGTTTCACTTCTCTCCCTATCTTATGATTATTTATCTATATTTTTCAATATATCTATCTTTATACATTGAGGGCAATGTACATCTTAAGTGTGGGGGGTCTTTCATATCACATTAGAAATCCCTAAATTTTGTCTTATTCTCTCGTGAATCATTCATATCACTATTAGAATGAATTTTAATTAATTTATGATTTTTATTGATATGTCTTGAATTAAAATATAGGCATTTATCCATTGATTGTTTAAACTTTAAGACATTGGGGAATCAAGCATGATAAGTTGATTTTGGAAGAATTATAAACTTTTAGGTTGTTTCCCTAAGTTTAGGTATTATCATGAGTTGAAATTCACAAGTTTAAACATCAAAAGCCATAATTTTTGTGAGATCTTGAGCCTTTAAAGCATATTTTATTTCTTTCATGCTCACTTTTATTATGAGTGCGTCAGTATTGATTTGTTATTCTAGAACTTGCTTGATTATGCATGTCAAGACCACACCATTAGATTTGATATGTTAAGATGATAAAGGCACTTAAGTTTAACCCACTCACTCTACAAAAGCCTACCTTCATAATTAACCCTTAGTAAACCCCTTTGAGCCTGACAAGCCACTAATTGATTTACCCTTAATATTAACCCATAACCCATTATTGTTGAAATCCCCTAATTTGATCCCTATTTTTGTCGAGATTTGATTTGAATTAATTGCTTAGCTATGTTTTATTCTTAGTTGCAAAAATTAAGTTCTATGTTATTTGACTTGTTCTAATATATACATATATATACTTACATACATATTAGTAGTAATTCGTCATTCTTGAGCTTGAGTGTTAATTCCATATTCTGAGAAGAAGCTCACTTGTATTCAGCTGATAATTAGTTATTTTTCTAGTTAGGTGATTTCTTCAATTCAATCTCGATTCTAACCTTTTCTTTCAGCTTGTGACCACACCCCCTAACCAAAGCCACGTTACAACCCTCTAAAGACCTTTTTGATTGATGTATCATCTCAATATCTAGTGGTGGAGATTTGATTTTCATGCAAGCCTATGGTAATAATTTTTCATACTAACTAATGAGTGCTTTATTTGATGTCCTTAAACACCTCAAGTGATTTGAGTGAATCTTTAGTGAGGACGTTAAAATTCTGTGATATTTTGATCAAAAGTAATCACTTAGATAAAGGAAGACACCTATGTTTTCGTGATAAGATGCCCAACTTGGAATGTTTGAAACTTTGATGTACTTTTAGTTGAATTTTCAATGTATGAATACTTATGGATTATTTTAAGATATTATTGATAGGGATTATAAATTGAGAAGAATTTATTTTGATTGTGAGTTGAGGATTTTGCTTGAGGAAAAGCAAACGCTTAAGTGTGGGGGTATTTGATAAATCGTAATTTATACATGCTTTTATCCCATGCTTAGCACATTTATGGATGGTTTCTCCTTAGATTTGGAAAATTCACTGCTCCTAATTCTTTAATTTCATGTTTTATACTTAGGTGAGCATAGGAGAGTAAAAAGAGCAAGAAACGGGCCGAAAACGGAGAAAATTGACCCACATGAGGAATTAACATAGCCTGGACTTCCTCACACGGCCGTGTCACACGGCCGTGTCTCTTTGGCAGGATCGAAGCACGACTTACACGGGTAGACTACAAGCCCGTGTCTATTCAACAGCCTTGACCACGGGCTGGAGTAATCGCACACGAGAATGTCCCTGCCGAGCCCAAGTATAACTCTATTCGGAAAAAGGCCAATTTTGAGGGCTCTTAGGCATTCTAAAGCCTATTTAAACACCTAAGGAGGCACTTAAGAAGAGGACGCGGAGTAGGAAGTAGGGAATTACTCAAGGAAAGCCAATTGATCCATCTCAGAAGCGGGATTCATCATCAAGACTGAAGATCTCCCTTTAAGTTCCTTCAGGAGTTTTGGGTTTTCTTATGTTTTGTTATCTTTATGCTTTTGAAATGTTTTCTTTCATAAGTATGAACTAAACCCCCTAAATACCTAAGGGGAATGAAACCTAAGATGGATCTTATTATTATTATCTGAATTGTATGATAAATATTTGACTTGTTCTTAATTATATGTTCTTAATTCTTGTTTTGATATTCCAGGATATTGATTCAAGTTAATGCTCTTATTTAGAGGAGGAATAGACCCTGTCTAAGAGTAAATTTTTCATAATTAAGCGGAGTTGATTGCACACCTAGAGATAGGGTGATAAGATTTTTTCGGATTAGGGTGAAGCCTAATAAGGGGATCCATAGATCAAGTTAATGCAACACTAGGTGTTAATTAGAAAGAGATTTCAATTAATCAACCTAGGGTTAGACGTTATTAGTCTCGAGAGAGATAATAATATAACTTAGGGATTTCTACGGATCAAGTCAAATGAATAAATCGTCTGGTTCAGAGTCAAATAACAAGTGAAGTCTAGGTGGATTTTTCCTTGGGTATTGTCTTAATCAATCGAATTTTCCCAAAAGCTTTTCCCCAATTTCTCTTTGTGCACTCTTAGTTTAGTTAATTAGTTTAGATAAACAAATCCCTTAATTTTTAGGCTAGATAATAAAAAGAAGGTAATTACTAGTACTCTTGGTTCCTTTGGGTTCGACAATCCGGTCTTGCTAAAGCTATACTACTGTTCGATAGGTACACTTGTCTTCATCTTGATAATAGTTAGTTTCAAGAACGATTAATTATAAATATTTAAAACCTGTCGCGAATATCACGTACCATGGATGATGGAATGTGATTCATAGCATGAATGTGAAATGTTTGGAAATATGATATATTTAGGAGATGATAAATTTGTGCATAATTAGGTGTCTTGAAAGCAGTAAATTGAGGCTTAATGAATGTGAAATTTGCATGATTGATTTAGAGCATAATGAATATTGTAAGTATGATAGATGTTGCTATTGTATTGGCATGTGTTGGTCATAATTGTGGGTGTTTTGGTTGCCTTAGTATATTTTGTTTTGTGCCATTGAATTGATGTATATGTATGTGTGAATAAGGGTGGAAAATGGCTTGGTAAATAGCCTTTATTTTGTCCACACGGGCGTGTGTCTATCCCATGGGCATGTGTTTTGGCCGTGTGTCCCCTGTACCTTAATTTTGAGAAACAAAATGCTCAGAATTGGGCACACAGGTAGAGACACGGGCGTGTGTCTCAGTCGTGTGGATGGCATGGCCTCGAACACGGGCGTGTGCCCTGGCCATATGAAGTCTGCACCTATTTTATGAAAATTAATTTTCTACACGATCTAGCACACAGGCGTGTGACTTGGCCGTGTGATCCCAATTTGTTCATGAGTTACAAGTTAGAGAGTTACACGGTGTCGGAACATGGGTGTGTTTGACCACACGGTCTGATCACACGGGCGTGCAACCCCTATTTAGTGAAAAAATTTTCTAAGTTTTGTAAAAATTCCTAAAGTTCTCGATTTAGTCCCGGACCACTCCCAAAGCATGTTTAGGGCCTCGTAGGCTCGTATTAGGGACTTTATGATTAATTGCAAATGGTTTTAATTTGGACGAAAATTTATGGCTCGGAATTGTATGATTGTTTGTGTGGTAAGTCCAATAATGCCTTAGACCCTATTCTGGCATTGAATATGGGTAAGGGGTGTTACAATACAACCTTCTATTACAAGTTGTCTTATTAAAAACCTTTAACAAGAAAACTCAGTGCGACAAAATATTGGTTAAAGGAAAAGAGTACAACATGTTTTAGATTACGGCAACATCATAATACATCTTTGAGCTGACACATTCCAATATTGTATACTAGTCTTTCAAACATTATGGTCGGCAATGCTTCGGGATAAAGATATGCCAAATTATCACTAGAACAAATTTATTGAACTTTTACCTCACATTTCTTCTCCAGATCATGGGTGAAGAATAATTTTCGTGAAACATGTTTCATTTCACCACCTTTAATGTAACCACCCTTTAATTGAGCTATACATGTTGCATTATCTTCTATAAGATAGTTTGCATATTTTTCCTATAGAAGAAAATCACATTTTTTTTTGGATATGTTAGGTCAAGAACCCTAGCCAAACATACTCTCGGTTTGCCTCATGCATTGTAATTATTTCTGCATGATTTGAAGAGCTAGCTACTAATGTCTGTTTTGTTGAACACCATCATATGACAGTACCTCTATATGTAAATAAATATCTCATTTGAGATAAAATTTTATGTGGATGTGATCCAGCATTAGCATAGCCAACTAATATAGATTTTGAATCACCTAAATAAAAAAACCCCACACCAACATTTCCTCTAAGATATCTAAACAAATGATTAATTCTATTCCGATGTCTATATGTTGGAGAAGAACTAAATCTTGCTAGCAAGCTTACAACAAATGTTATATCAAGTCATGTGTTGTTTACAATATACATCAATGCCCCTATGAAACTTAGATATGATACTTCAAGACCAAGAAAATCTCCATTATGTTCGTAAGGACGAAATGAGTCTTTATTCACATCTAGTGATCTTACAACCATCAAAGTACTCAAAGGATGTGTTTTATCCACATAAAATTCTTTAATATTTTTTATGTATAAGTTGATTGATGGTCATGAACTCTATCCTTTAAATGTTCAATCTATAGTCCAAAATAGAACTTTCTTTTTTCAAGATCTTTCATCTCAAATTCTTTCTTTAAACAATTTACTATGTTTTAAGGTTCTTTGGGAGTTCCAATAATATTTAAATCTTCAACATAAATAGCAATTATTACAAAATCTAATCCAGATATTTTTATAAAAACATGTGGACAAATTGGATCATTTTTATAATTTTTTTTTCAACAAATATTCACTAAGATGATTGTACCACATGTGAAGCAATTATTAACACGTTTGAATACCTAAGAGATTAGGTTCACATATTAATTGGATGGAAATCCATGTTTTTACTAGTTGGTTAAGATTGCCCTAAGGTGACCTAATTCAATGGGTGTAGGAATTATTGTTTCAACAACTTACAAATGTTTTCAAGGTTTTATGTAAGACTCATGCATCATCTTAAAGCATATTGTTTGTTGCAAATGGTTTTAATATTTTTTTAATACAAAGATATTAATGAATGAATGTTTTTCCAGTTGACTGGGTCAGGTTTGCATCGTCTCAATCAGTACCTGATGCGTCTTGATTCTCCAAGATTTGCCAAAAAAATTCGGTTACAAAAAACTTATGTCCGTTTTCGGCTCACATGAATTATTCTAAAAAAATAAATTAATAAAATCTATATGGAGATGATAGTCCACATTCTAATTACATATCCCAAAAAATATTAAAAAATATTTTAAAAAATAATTACAACCACTTTAATTTCTAGGAATCACAACTTTGGAAAAAATATTTTATCATATAAATAGTAAAAAAAATATAATACATTCATTCACATACATAACCCAAAACATGCCAATAATTATAAGAATGTCACATCTTAAAAATTAACCAAACATGAAGGATAAAGAAAATTTCGACATCGGTTCATACTATAAACAAAGCACATTTTGACTCTAATACAAATTGTTGGAAAAAATCCAATTTTGAAAATGATTTTCTATCACAATGGAAATTTAAAATTTTAAAAATCGAGCTGATTTGTGATATTCATAACAATAAACTTTTCCCGAAAAGTGCATATGCTTTGTGTGTGACAGATCCTAGACATTCTCGGCTTTCAGTCGAACAACCTTCTCTGCTATTCTCGTACTACAAATTGCTTTGAGTGTGGATTCGAACAATTACAAATCAAACATAGAACCAAAAATAATTTTCTTAATTTCAGTAGCAAAATAAATCTCTCTCTATAGAAACCGATAGAATTGTTATTCCCAGAAAATAGGATTTATACTTGGAAAATAAATTATCATTATTTTTTAGTAGAATAACAATATTTCAAAGTTGTGTGTAACTTCTTGTATACATATATTTAGTCTTACTAGTGTCATCTATTTATAGGGAGATATATAAGAATCTTGGTTGAATTAGTAGAATACAAATAAACTAGAGTTGTCACCCCTCATATGTGATTCCTAGACTTTTAATCTGGGACTTTATAATTTAATAAAATCAAATACAAGTTTTTCTATTTCTCAAAATAAATACTATTTATTAATTTAAATAAATTAATTTTACAATTAAATAATTTTTTATCCCAATCTCAATTCTAAAGTCAAGACAACCTTATAATTCCACCCACTACTAAATCCGATCAACTAATATCCTATCCAAATACTAAAAGTCCAAATTCCACCAACATTTTTCTATTAAGGGCAGCACAACAAGAGGATAACAAAAATAAATTTAGCTTTGGCACAACAAGATTCGAACACGGGACCTCTGGGTAAGCTAAGGCTTTACCATTGAACAACATCAAATTACTTGACATGATTTAACAATTCAAACTTAAGAAAATTGGGGCGCTACAAAGAGATAGAAGAATTCTGGTTGAACTAGTGGTTTACAAATAATACTTATATGATAGAAAAACTAGTTCCCTAGTTCAACTAGGAAAGAGGGGCAGCAAACAGTAGCTAAATAAACTAAGGTTGCCGCCCCTCATATGTGCTTCCTAGACTTTTAATCCGATACTTTATAATTTAATAAAACCTAATAAATGTTTTTTTATTTCCTAAAATATTTTCAATATTATTTATTAAATTAATTTAAATTGGTTAATTTTCCAATTAAATAATTTTCTCATCACAATCTCAGTTCTGTTAGAGTCACAGTAACTTTACCATAAAAGAATTTATGAGAAAATATATTTAATTTTTATCTTCACCAGATTCACAATGACCAATTAATCTAATTCAGTTTTCGAATTTCAATTAATTGATTAAATAATAATTCAAAAAACTTAAATTAATTCTTAGGTCATTTCCTTACTTTGTGAGAAACCACATTCATTTCTAAATGGAACTTATTTCTCTAACTTTATCATTTCCATTCATTTCTATTCATTTGATTCTTTATCTAATTCATTTATGGTTTCAATAAGCTAACAGAGGGACCGATTAGACATATGTGATTAGGGCTCAAATGATTTATAATTAAGTTCTAGTTTTTCACCTATTAATTATAAACTCATTTAGTCACGAAGTCATTCCACTATATTATCGTGATTAAGCTCTCCCCAATTACATACCATTATGAAAGCTACTTGATCGTTGCTCGTCCAATGTCCTTGTCATAAGTGTGTTACCCTCATAGGATATCCTTAATCTCTTTGGGATAAATCTGTTCTCCTAATATGATCATATTTTATCTCGTGGTAACCATTACATCTTCCTTCATGAAAAGTTAATTGCTATCGTATAGTAATTAAGTCATTTATCAAAAAGACAAATGACTCGTGATCACGTTTACTTTTCGTCTATCATGTAATATCAATGAGAGGGTATTATTTACTCATGTCTTGGGTTATAAATTTCACTATTATCAATTATGCTACATACTATAGAAGTTGTATACCCAATGTACCAACTTTTAGTTTCTTATCTATTTGAACTTAAGCTTTTACTTGCACCAAAGTATATGAGTCACGCATACGTAGTCGATTATCCACTCAGGATTAAGATATGTCACACTATTAACATCACAAGTGAATAAATCTATAAACAGATTCATAATCTATTCTACTAGGGTCATATCTAATATACTATTGGTCTAGTCAGTCATATCTATGTCTCTATCTTCTGGGAGTCATTCGCTTTGATGCCTAAGACAAAGCATCTCCCCATTTTGACTTGATAGACAACATATTAGCATTTCAATCAGTTTGCTAATTTTCGATTAGACTAAGGGCATGTTTAGGTTCATCTACTAATACAAGTTATCTTCCGGTATGATGATCCGACCATGTAATAGCGTTTAATATTAGTTAAACATTAGATAACCAATGAACCAATATTTGTTTTCATTTTGTTTTGCGTGTAAAAACCATTGAGGATAATATACAAAGGGTAAACTAATCTAAATGAAAAAATACGAGTGTACATAGACGAAAATACTACACTTAAGGCTCCATATCCAACAATAAGGGGTGAAAACCCTATTATATTTAACTAGGGTGTGTCGCCCCCTTCTTCTAGTTAAACTAGAAGACTAGTTTTTCTATTACATAAGTATTATTTGTGTTATATTAATTCTACAAGGATTCTCCCATCTCTCCTTATAAATATATGACACGGGTAGAGCTATTGACTCAAGAGTTAATACAAGTTTTTAATATTGTTATTCTGCCAGAAAATAGTTAGAATTTATTTTCTAAGTCTAAATTCTATTTTCTGATAATAACAATTCTGTCGGTTTCTATTGTGAGAGGTTTTCTTTTCTATTAAAAGTAATAAATTATTTCTAGTTTGTGTTTGAATCGTGATTGTTTGTTCCCACACTTGAAATAGTTGATGATACAAGAATAACGGGGGAGATCATTCGATTGAAAGCTGGGAATGTCTAGGATCTACTACACACATAACACAGGTTTTTTTAAGAAAAAATTATTACAATAAATATCACAAATCAACTCGGTTCTCAAAATTTTAATTTTCAACTATGACAAAAAAACAATTTTTAAATAGAATTTTCTATCATCCATTGTAAATTTTCCTAAGTTTGGGAATATCACAATGAAATAAAATAAATTTATAGGCAAGATTCAGGTTAACTTTAATAAAATATAGGAAGATGATTCAAAATTCCAGTAGTTTAATTAAAATTTTAAATAAATATAGGAATTTCATTTTTTTAAGTATTATACATGCTTCTTCTTTTTTTTTTCAAATTTGTTGGTATGTTTTTATAAGGAATTTACATTAAATTAATTTTTTTAAAAAATACATAATCAACAATTAACATATTATTATAGTGATAAATCGAAGCTTATAACTTGTGTTACATTAGAATTATTTTCTTAAGTATAACTTTAAATTGCTATAATTTACATGCAATAAAAAAGAAATTGCTAAATTAGGTTTTTTTTTAGAAATATATACTCAATTAAAACGCAAAATAAGTCCTATAGGCCGTTATTTTAATTAATTAGGCCTTTAGGCTAGTTTTCAAATTAATTAAGGAAATAGGCTGATTTAAATGTAAAGCGCGCTTAGTAGGACGTGCTTTCCAGAAAGCTCGTTCAACTGGACATGTTTTCGAGCAACAGTAAAAAAAAGACAACGGCTTTTTGAATGTTGCCGCGCCAACGATAAAAAATAAATAAATACTTCCAACAGTTAATTTCTTTTTACCATCTAATTACCCCTTAAATTTCAATTTTTTCATTCACATCCATCTTTCAACTCTCTCAAACCCTCTCAAGTCTCTCATTTTAAAGTTTTCGATATTTTAATCTAAATTTTTTTTAATTATCTCATTTTTATTCGTATAAATCAATTTCTCACGAATGACCACCTCTCTAATCCACTTCGACAACAAGCATATTTTTGTCGCCCAATTAGCAATGGTAAACTAGAAATTTAAATTTTGTTAATTTCAATAATGTTGAATTTATTTTTTAAATTTAAATTGTTTTTATTATGTAAACAGGCGGATGATTCAGTCATAATATGGGAAAGCCTGCGATCTTTGAAATTCGTGGCCACTTGCAAGCGGCTGAATTTTTACATGCATCTCGCATGTTTAAGGGCTGCAAACTCAATTTGGCACTAATCAACGTGTTGGTGGAAAGATGGAGGCCCAAAACACACTTTTCACCTTCCATGCGGCGAGTGTACAATCACACTCGAAAACGTAGCATTACAACTCGGTCTTTCAGTGGATGGGCCAGTCATCACTGGATTAGCGATCGTTCTGGGCAAAGTGGGCCTTTGCCAATCACTATTAGGTAAGGTCCCAGACAAGTTCGAAGGTGGTTGGATATCGATGAACTAGTTGAAGGATAATTTCAACGAGCTCCCTAAAGGCCTTGAAGATTGAACGAAGGAGGTCATAGCACAATATGCCTAAGCATACATCATGAGGTTAATCGGTGACATTTTAATGCCCGAAAAATCTTAAAATTTGGTGTACGTAAGGTGACTACTACGTCTAGTGTACTTCAATGAATGCGAGAAACTAAGTTGGGGATCTGCCGTATTGTCCATGTTATACCGAAAGATGTGTCGGGCCACGATACTAAGTGGGATACTAATCGGTGGTTGTCTGCTCCTACTGCAATTGTAGGCCTAGTGGCGACTACTGTTTTTACATCCCAAGGTGACCGGTCCATATATGTTCCCGTTGGTGACGAGGTAAACATCATTTATTAACAAATACGTAGTCTGTATAGTAATTGTTTTTATAATATGTCTCGACTAACATATCGCTTGAATAGGTGGAACCATGGGCAGAACTAAGTGGGACTACCTAAGGAGTTAGAAGATATTAGACTGTTGTTAGATCGCTCAGAAGCCGAGGTTAGTTAATTATTCTTTCTAACCTATATTAATTATGTAATAATTCGTAAAAATTCATACATAACTATATTTACAATTTTACTTTTTAGTTTGAATGAATGTTGTACGCCGACACCGATATTGTATCTTGCATCCTGCCAAAAGTGTTGGAAATTCAGTAGATGTGGGACGCCAAGGTGGCGTTGGTAGTGTACGCAATAGTGGAAATGTACGAAATAGACTGGGTGTTTTTGGAAAAACGAGTTTGAAAAACACAACGGAAAATAAATTTAGGGAAAAACCAGAGTTTTAAATTTTTTTCCAAAACAAGATCTTAGTTGTGATATCTAAAGTAATAAACACTTAATCAAAATTGTACCTTTTTTATTTGTTTAGGATAAGCGCTTCGACCGAGTAGTTTTCTTCGCTATTCTCAAGCTCACATCTGCCGAGTGTGGGCTTACTTCAAATCACAAAATTTTTCACAAAAATTACTAGTGGGATAATTTTACAATTTCTATAAAATTTTGGGTCAAGTTGTAAATCAGAAAAATATCTCTAGAAATTTTCTGAAATAATCTCTTTAGAGAATTTTCTCTTTACAACTTTCTCTTGAATTCAAGTGTGTGTAAATAATGACCCAAAGCTCTCTTTATATAGAGAGAGTTTAAGAGTTCAACTATAATTAAACTTAATCACTTTAATATTAAATTTAATCTAATATTTATCTTGATAAATATTATATTAATTTAATATTAAATCTTATTAAAATAATAGAATGTTTATCTACAAGATAAACATTAAATTTAATTTAATATTAAGATAATCACTTTAATATTAAATTAATAAAATACTATTAAGATAAGAATTAAATTTAATTTAATATTTAACTATTAAAACAATATTATTTTTGGAGTAATTAATCTAAAATCAAATTTTCTAGTAGAATTCAAGTAGTAACGTAACTCTTCTACTGCTCAACCATCGATAACCAACCATCGTTGGCCACTAGGACGTCACTGTCATAGCCATCGACACCGCTGTGTCCGCTGATGCAAGTGCAACACCCTTACAGCACCTCGAGCTAGTTCAGCTGATGCCTATTCGATTCGAGTCAATTATGATCCAACCAGTTCGGCCTAGTCACTGGTTGGACCGTCATCTCGGTTTGACATACTAGGCCCGGTTTGATCAATTTTTTGGGTTTTGGTCTCGGACTCAATTTATGATCGCAGGTCCAATTTTTAAGTTCAATTACCTATTGGATCAATTGTCTGACTTGAAAATTAACATAAAAAATATAATTTTAATTTTAATTGATTTGATTAATTTAATTTTACTTGATCAAAATTAATTTTTCCAAAAATCACTTAAATTTTCCAAATTAATTTTTCAATGAAATTCTTTAATTAAATTCTCTAATTGAAAAATTCTCACGACCACCTAATTTAAATCTACATCGAATAAACCGACTTAATTAAATTATTCCCAAAGTCATAGAATTTTCTTCTGATTCAAATGTAGTCTGATCGAGCTTTTGTTGAGCTAGCGGAGGGACCAATCAGACATATACAATTAGGCTTTAGTGATTTCAATTATGTCTGAAGCATCGTTCTGATAATTTGCAATTACTTAATTATAGAGTCGGTTCACAAGAAGTACCATGATTGAAAACTCCTTACTGTATGCTTTTTACGAAAGCAATTCATCCAACTGCTTTGTCCAATGACCTCATCATGTGTCTGTTACCCTCATATGATATCCTTGATTCTATTGAGTTAAATCCATTCAATCTATACAATCATATTTTATCTCATTGTCACCATTGTGTCTTCTTAATGATTAATATAATCACTGTCAACAAATGACTGAGATAAATTGCCCGTTCAAGAACAAGCAACCTCTGGCCATGTTTCATATTTATCAATCCATACAATGCCAATGAGAGGATATCATTAACTTTTTAATTGAGCTATGAATTTTACTGTTGCTAGTAAAGTCATGCCATACACAAGTCATGTACCCAACATACCAACTATGGGCTCAATCATCTTTAGAGCATAAGCCTTCACTTATATCAAAGCACATGAGTTGTATACGCATGGTCAATGACTAACTCAAGATTTAGGTAAATCACACCATGAACATCACAAGTGAATTAATTCAAAAACAAATTTAGAATTAATTCATCTTAGGTCCAATCCAATGCATCATTCTACCAATGAATACATCTATGTCTCTACTCATGGATTCATTGCTCTGATAGCAAAAACTAGCCATCTCCCTAATTGGAATTGTAGACGACATAATAATCCTTCATAGTATTTGAATCAAATGCTCACTTTGATTCTTTTATGAGATTACAAATTCATTTAGATTATCTACTGAAGTAAATTGTCTTTCTCGTAATGTAAACATTCTTTACAACACACTTATCATTAGTTTGACTTTAGACAATCAATGAGCTAATATTTACTTGCCACAATTTCGCTATGCATGTAAAGTATAAAAGACAGGAAATACAAAAGACATAATAGTGAAATGTGAAATTTAATAGTGAAATGTGAAATTAACTTTATTTATTTATTCATCGTTCAAATAAATAGAAAATAGTTACATGTTTCCTACAATATGGGCACATTTCCCAACAGTGTTGTGACAGTGCGGGTGGAGGCAATGAATTACGCCGTAATCGTGAAACCTGAAAGACTTACACAAGGTGGACATGCAAGGGAAGGACAACATCGACGGGGTGGTGTGACACGAGAAGCACATCTAGGCGTGGGATCATAGGATGCAACCTTTACCTGTTTGCGAGCCATTTTTCTTAATGGACACAGTAGGTACTGATGATTACTTAGCATGGTTTAGAGTCGTCGGCAAGTCATATCTGCTAAAACCATAGATAATAAGTCAGCAAATTTGGCCAAAGAGGCAATGTTGACCACCACAGCAGTGTAGGAGGGGATGCAGTCACACGACAGGTTCATCATCTGCTCTGGCAAAAGATACGCCACTTATGGCTACGCAATATCCGGATCAGTCCGGTCTAGGTATTCCCCTTCATTTAACTAGCACTATATTTTTTTTTCACAAGTACTACTGCACGTGGCCCGTACTTCTATTCCCGTAGATATATATTTTGTGCCACCAATGTACCTCGCGTACTACCCTTCTCCCCCTACGTGCAGATGTTGACGTTGAACCCCGTGTCGGGACAGACATTGATGTATGCTCCGTGTAATAGCCCAAAATTGGGTCTAGTTGGAACAGAGGTTTCGGGACCACAAAATTCGAGATAGAAATAATTATTTTATGATTATTTTGAGGTCTATGATATGATTTCATGATTGCGTGAAAATTTCGTGAAGAAATTCTATGCATAAAGTGTTCAATTTGAAGTTAGGGACTGAATTGAATAAGTTGCAAAACTTGCATTCTAGAAGTTTCTAGTATGAAATTGATTTGAAATATTAATTAGGAGGTCTTAAATAGAAATTTTACCAATTTCTAAATGATGGAAAAAAATTGGACATAGATGAAATTTTTGAAAGTTTAGTAAGGAAGGGCATTTTGGTCATTTGGTAATTAAAAGAAATAAAAATGGAAAATAAAGCCAAAATTGACTCATCTTTCTCATGGAGGCCGAAATTAGCATGGGGGAAGCCATGGATAGGGTTTTCAAGCTCTCCAACCTCAATAATAAGTCCGTTATAACCCCGTTTTTCAAGTTCTTTACGTTTTTGGAATCCCGATAATTTGATTAAGCTTATTCTAGCAATAATTGAAGCTAGGGTTCATATTTGGAAAAATGCCCATAGGTGAAATGTGTTTATTTTTCTGTTTTATAATAGAATATGAGGTTTTAAATTATGTTAGACAACTTGTGCTACTCGGTTTTGAGTGAAAACGAGTAAAAGGGCTTAATCAGTAAAAATACCTAATAGTCATAAGTATATGTTAGAGTGAGAATTTGATGTTTCCATAGAAGGGAAAAGTGATCAGAATGTCATAAAACATAAGAATAAGGGATGAAGTTTAATTCCCGAGCCTAGGGACAAAAGTGTAAATATGCAAAATTTAGGGGCAAAATTGTAATTTTTCCAAAGTTTGAGTTAAGGACTGTTTTGAATAGTACATTAATTAAATAAGTAAAATATGATGTTTTAGATCCTGGAAAACAAGATTTGAACCTAGAATGAGAGAAAAATCAAAAATTGGGAAAGTTGGTAAAATGGCCGTTTTAGTATCGATGTAAGTTCATATGTATAATAAGCATTAATTTATGCATGTTTCAATGTAAAATTGATATATTTATTATGATTTCCGAGATGTTGAAAGTATGTACGTTGGTATGATAATAATACAGCAATAATGTTGTAATTTATATTTGAAAGTTAAATTTAGTGAATTAATTGAATTATATTAAATTAAATGATTATGGTGCCAAGTTTATAAATTGATTTAAAAAAATGTCTATGGTACATGAAGTGCATTGAATTATCATACATAAATGTGATTTCTATGATTATGGATATTATGGGAAATTGTAAGATCATATGATTTTTAATAAGGCAATGTGTAATTTAATGTTATTGCCTTGATATTAAATGAGATATAAGTTTATATGTAAGTAATACATCAATATTACTTGTATTATGATATTTTATAATAATAGTGGAAATATGTTTGTGGATAATTACTTGATTGGTGAAATTGTTGGAAAAGAGAGAGAAATCCCAGTTGAACCTTCAGAAAGATTGGATGATACATATAGTATGTAGCTAGGTCACATGTATGGTGCTGAGTGCACATCATGTGTACAAGAGAGCTACAAGACATTATGATGTAGCTAGGTCGCATGGGTAATACTATGTGTACACCATGTAGACAAGAGAGCTACGGGATATATGTAGCTAGGTCGTATGCGTGGTTCCAGGTGAAGGACACCATGTAGACAAGAGAGCTACGAGATAAATTGGCTAGGTCACATGGGTGGTACTGAGTGTTCACCATGTGTACAAGAGAGCCGAACTATATGATGGGTGGAGCTATGTGCTGAAACCACCAAGTATCGAGGATTGATCCGAAGTATTCAACGGGAGACTCTCTATGTATTGCTTTGTGAGTTTTGTGATGAATAAGTGCAGGAACTTGATTATGTGAATGATGTGTTCATTAAGTGACCAGGATGTGGTGAGGTTATAAACAAGTAAGTTATACATGAGGATGATTTTATGGTGACCTTGTGATCATGGGCTTATACTTGTGATGTATGAAATGTGGTGAAAATGATTTGTGATATGTATGTTAAAATGAGGTTAAGACAAAGAAAGTGTGAAAGAGTGAATTAGCAATAAAACTGTTTTAGACAGTAGCAGTGATGTGATTTTTAAAAGTAACAAAAAATAGTAGAAATTGAATCAGAGACTAAATGAGATATCAAATTAAAGCTTAATGAGTCTATTTTCATATAAAAGAAACAGATCAAGAAAAGGAGTTCTATATTTTGAGATATTTATGTTTTTGTAAGACTGGTTCAGAATGATTACGTGATCCCCTATTCTGACTTTGGAAAATCACAAAAATTTGGATAAAAATAATTAGAGGCTTAAACTTATATTTTTAAAATATTTAATGAGTCTATTTTCAAGATAAATCAACAACAACATTATCCGAGTTCTGTACTGTGAGATAATTAATTTTTAGTGAAGAGAGGTCAGAACTATCAGAAAGTAAAATAGGGGAAATTTTAATAAATAAAATGTACTAATTGGCTAAACCAAAAATTATGAAAATTTTATGGTGGAAAGATATATGAGTCTAGTTTTAGTGGAAATTTACAGATCTTAATTTGGAGCTCTGTAGCTCAAATTATAAATAAGCAAGTGACTATGACTCGTGTGGACAGTTTGATGTGAGCATTTATTAGTAAATTGTGAAATCGTACTTACAAGAATGCTATATACATTAAGGATGTGGAATGGAGAGGAGGAGGAGGAAAATAAATATATGTGGAATACATGGAAACTATGGTATATGAAATATTGATATAATGAAATAAATGATATGTGTTTATAAGAAAACAGAAAGAGAATGATATGTATCATGACATGTATATATATATGACTAGTCTCAATGTAATGCTTGTTGGGTATAGAGTTGAATTGAAATGTTTCAAGCAAACATGTTATTGTGCGTATCTGAATTGTGGTATTTTATAAAGATATGATCTAGTTTTAAATATGAATGCTTGATGATTAAGCTGAAGATATTTTGTAAGATGATAATCTTGGTATAAATGTATAAGTGGTACTATAATAAACAAGGTAAAATGAGTATGAGAGACACATGTATGATGACATACAAATGCTATGTTTGTGGTTTAATTGAGAATATTTAATCATTAAATGAATACCATGTTATATGCTTTTGATTTTGTATAAGTGTGTAAGAGATTAAGGTTGACCAAAGCTTGGAAAACAGCCTAGGTATATTCCACACAGGCAGAGACACGACCATGTGTCTCATCCGTGTATGGAACACGACTTTGGGACACGGGCCTGTGGAGCCTTAAAGTATGAAATTTCCAAGATTTTCGTAAGCTCTTGGTTTAGCCCCGAACCCTTTCTAAAGCATGTTTTGGGCTTCGTAGACTCAAATAAGGGACTATGTGTAAGTGAATGAACGTTTTGAAATATGAATGAAGTTTTATGGCCCGTATTTTAGTTTAATGTTTGTATGTTTTTCCGGTAACGCCTCGTACCTTATCCTGGCCTTGGGTACGGGTAAGGGGTGTTACACTCCTCCACTAATGACGGTACCAATTCACATGCCCATGCAGTAGTTAATGAAGATGTCGATGTCTGGTAGCTTTTCTGCGTGCCCGAGGTTTGGGGCATCTTATGGTTACATGCCTATAGTGACCCAAACACCGCGCACATCACTGTTTTACAAGGGTGGCTCATTGTCGCAACCACCAAACGAAGGAGTGGTGGATACACGATGGCAGACGAGGATGACGTAGCAACCGACAATGAAAGAATATGATGACGGTGCCAATCCCAAAGATACAATTGCTTAAGGGGCTGTAGTAGGTACATATTTAGGTAATGATAATGATGAGAAGGAAGTCTACAGGCCTGCACCTTTGGACTCACCTCCAGATGCACCTTCAGTTGTACAGTTGATTGTACACAGAAATCCTCCACACGACAGTCGTCCACTGTCTTGTGGCACACATTTTCCCCTATGACACGATTGAGTTTATATTTTCTTACAATAATTGTGATGTAAATACATATATGTCATAAATAAAAAATAGGGTTATTCATTCAAAGAAAACGTTTGTCTTTATTACTATCTATCATAACTTGTGCGTAAGTTAATAATAAATAAAAAAATTTGGATTTTTTTATTGACATATTGTTTTGAATATTAAATTTGATTTTGATTTAGCTTGTGATTTTAATAAGAAAAAAAGATGAACATAAAAAATGTAGAAAAAAAGAAGTAGGTAGACCAAACATCCGACGCGAATGACATTTCACAACTAAATAAATTGTATATCCTTATAACCAACCTTTATAGTTCATACGAAATACAACAAACACTATTAGTATGGCACGCCAATGAATATGAAATATGGTAGAATGTAATATTATCGATGCTGAGGCCCCAACATATCCCTATACAGAGAACATGTTGGCTTTGTATGCCTTGGGTTTCTACAATACCCGCATAATTTTTTTTAACCGTCTCTCTCCTGAATATCCATATTGTTCCTTAACTGGGTGGAATTCGGGTGGTCTTTCAGGACGTGACGCAAGTCCTTGTTTGGCACCAACTCGAACGGTGCACTGGACATGGGCGGCCAAATACTCTCATCTGGGAGGCTAAAAATTCAAGACTCCAAACATTACGAATGCATTGTAGTCGACATAAGTTGTTAATGTAAGCCATGTACTTAATTTGTATGTTCCCATATACGACAGTTGCATGTGCGCATGAGAACCAAAGTGTTTGGAATCTCCAACAATAGTAGGTCTTTTTCGTTAGGTTCACATGATAGGATGCACCCGACATGTTCCGTGACTCAAAAATTAAGGTTTCAACATGAGTGGCACACTACATATATCATGTCCACTCTCGCTATACTCCTATGAATCTCTTGCATCATGTAATCGCAAAATGTACTATCGCCCACTATTTGTTCAGCATATGCTGACTCCCTCTTAGGAAACAAGGCAATAAGTTAAAAGTATATCTCTTTGACAATTGATTTTACTGGTAAATAACGTGTCCCCTTCAGTACCAAATTGATGCACTCGGCCAAGTTTGACGTCATGTGTATCGTAGACCCCCATCGTACAAATTCGTCCACTTCGAAACATACGCCACATCGTAGGTGTTAATGGTGCTCAAGTTGTTTAACTTTTGATGGAAAACGTGTTCGATGAGCTCGTAACCTATCGATAAATAGGTATCGGTTAGTGCAATGAAATAACCTCGTAATTGAAAATTCGATGTGCAATGAATACAAATTTGGAACTAAAAACCCATGTCGATAACTAAATCTCGCTCTGTTGCCGAAAGATATTATTAGTAGTAGTTGGATCCCATATGTCGTATGCAGTACCGATGATGAGTGTGATCCCAAAGGGATCCGTAACGATCAATCACCGAGAGTATTTTGGGCCCCCTATCCGATATGACACAAATGTTGGGTTGCGAGCAAAAGAGGTAGTGTAACCAGCTCAAGAAGAAATCTCATTCATCTGCCTTTTCTCCAGGAGTTATCGCGAGCGTTATAGGGAAAATCTTCCGATTACAATCTTAAGCAACGGCAAGCAACAGACACTGTTGATACCTTCTGTATAGCCAGGTGCCATCAATTTGGACTATAGGTTTGTAGTGCTAAAATGCCTCTCTACATTGCTCAAAGGTCCAAAAAAATCGATGGAATACTCTTTTCCCAGAGACCATCTGATTCCTGCAGTAGCCTGGGCGCATTTCAAGATTGGTTACGAAACCTGGTATGTACCGATCCAATACTTGATACAATTGCCATAAATAATTATACGAACCCTTCCACCCGTGATGCAACTTCTCCATAGCATTCTATTTTGCAACCCACACTTTGTAGTATGTTAGAGTGTAACACCCCAACATAGGATCTAGGAGTTTTAGGGGTATTTTAGGAATTTTAGCCTTCAAGTGTTCAAAATTTTGTGACATGGCATATCGGTAATGTTATCAATTATGGTTTTTAGAAAATTAAATCAATATCTAAAAATGAGTTTTAAATAGCTGTACTTTTGAAATATGATTAATTTGTAAAAGAGTCAAAACTTAGAGTTTTTATGAAGTAATTTACCTAGAATTTTAAAAGCAACCTAAAAACCCCTTTTTCTAATTTGTTTTCATGTTAGTTTCTTCATTCTCCATACTTGTGTTGTCCCTTGCTCTCCTATTCTCTCCCAATTGATTTTGATCTCTAAATCCTAATTACTCTTGATTTCCAACATCCGTTGAGCTATATATCTCCATTGAAACTAAGAAAATACCCAAAAACTTCATTAATTTCATCATCTTCTTCAAAAGTGGATTTTCTAGAATTTTGCCAAAGTTTTTTTTTCTTACATTCAAGGCAACCAATCATCTTCATATTATTTTTAAATGCTATCTAGATTTTTAAATCAAATTTCTAGCCATTAAAACGTATGTTTTAGATAAAAGTCAAAATTTTGGTCATTAATGGTGGATTTCAGAGTTTTTGGATTAAAAATTAGTTTTAAAGTGTTTTTCAACTTGTTTTAACATAGTTAGAAGGTTTCCAAAGTTACTTAGAAGTTTCGTTAAGAAATTCTTGAGTTTTAATGAATTTTTGTCATAATGGCTAAAACTTGTCGAAAAATGTCAATACCTTAAAACGTGTAGTTTTGTGTAGTTTAAAGGTTGGAAATTATTCATAGATGATTGTGTAGATGAGCAGAATTTATTTCGTGCAAAAAGATTAAGTGTAGGCTGAGATATTGGAATTTAAAGTTTTCCACATTGAAGGTTTCAGTTGGAAGAGAACGTGGCTTAAGCTTATGTTTTTGACTGTTTTAGGTAAGTTATTAACTGATTTTTGATTGAATAGTTGTGTGGTTTATCTTTTTGAAGCGTCAGAGTCAATAGGACCTTCAATGAGTAGAGACAAAGGTAAAGAAAAGCTTGTCTAAGCTTTCGGCTTTTCGGCAAAAGTGTATTTCTAGTAAGTGTTTTGGGATCACTACTCTAGATGATTCATTTCGTAATTGGGAATTTAAAGGTAGCCTAAACACCTACTCTAAATCCCGAGTGTAAGTGTTCTCACATCTATGATTAAATGTGAAATATGTTTGCTTGTGAATTTGTGAAATTGTGGAATCATAAACATATATGAGATGCTATGATATATGTTATATGTTTGTGATGGTCGTTGTGAAAGTAAATATAAGGGTATGTTATTCATGCTAGGTGACAGTTAATATGTGGATATGTTTTATGCCATATGACAGAGATTATATTGTGCTAATAATATAGATATGAGGTAAATTTATGCAGAAAATTAGTAGGTAAATATGTGATAATAATGTGGATATCTTGGCCTTGTGACTTTATGAGACCGTTGGATATAGTTGGCATGCCATAGGATTGTAAGTACTCACCTTTGTGCTATGACATATGTGGGGCATTGAGGCCCAGGGATAGTTTTGGAGAGATAAGAGAATATGAGTTAAGCTCCATTCATCGGGATATGTATGTGTGGTGTGTTGGAGAGTGTTAGCTATATGCTTCAATTATGGGACATGTTCGACTCTTTGAGTCATTATAGTGTGATGGACATTCGTGTATCCAATGTGTGGTAATAGAGTCCACTTTATGTTTCATAATCTTTAGAGACAAATTATCATAAAAAAGTGACTGAATGTGATTAAATGTTATTGATATATGCTAAAATACATGCTTAAGTATTCACGTGATTAATATGTAAATATTTATGGAAAATGATTAAATGCGTAAAATAAGACATAGGAGTAAAAGACATTATGACTATGTTGCATGTCTAATTTGTTTATGCATAATGACTTTTTTATGTAATGGTTATTCTGAGCATTCACCGAGCTTGTTAAGCTCACCCACTCCTTTTTAACCATTGCAGATAAGTAGTGCCGATGTGAGCAGTGTGGCCTTCAAGGGAGTGATCCAAGCCAATTATTTTGCTTCTATTAGTGGTGTTATATGCTTACTTATGTTTTGAGAATAAAGGCAATGTGGTTGACATTTATATCGGATTGTTAAGACGTATTTGGGATTACTTAAATATTATGTATGTTTAGAAGCATGTGGACTTGGATATGGTATTTGGACTACTTTTTTAGACATTACGATGCTTATATGACTAGGTGAATAAAGTGTGATGTATAGGGATTAAGTTTGAATGATTTAAATGCTCTTATATGCTAAATTTTTGTAACACCCCTAACTCGTATCTGTCGTCAGAATAGGGTTACGGAGCATTACCAGAGTTTACATTTCAGAATTATAAAAAAATTTAAAACATTTAATTCATATCATCAATCAAAGCAAAACCAATCAATACCATACATATTGTCCCTTATACGAGCCCTTGAGGCCCTAAAAACACATTAGAAACAAATCGGGACTAAATAAAAAACATATAGACATTTCAAGGAAAAGATGAAAATTTACCAACTATAGGGGTCACATGGCCATGTGGCCAAGCCGTGTGACACACACGGCCAAGAGACACGCCTGTGTCTTAGGCTATGTAGGCATTCGAAATAGGGACACACGGTAGTGTCCTAGCCCGTGTCCGTACCCATGTAACTCACTGACTTGGGTCACACGGCTAAACCACACGCTCGTGTGTCAGGCCGTGTACCCTTTGAAATAACCTCACACGCCAGTGTAAAACCTGACTTGCAACCCTTTTGAAACTATAAGGGACACACAGCCGTGCTACCCAGCCATGTGTTACACACGCCTGTGTCTCTGCCCATGTGGACGAAAATAGGCTATTTTACAAGCCATTTTTCTCACCCTTTTCAACATGTACCTATAATCCCTTTTGCACTACATAAGCCCTCAAAAGTCACCAAAATCATGAATAATCAAGCCAAACACATATGGTATAATAACATCCAACCAATATGCTCAAAGGCACCTCATACGAAAACATTAAAACATGTATAACCATGTACTCAATTTGGCCAAAATAATAGATTAACTTTTAACTAAGTTTTCATCATTACACAACATGTAAATCACTTACCAAAACATACCATTTGGTACCAACTGAACCACATAATCATTAGCATCAAATACATATATGCTTACTATGGCAAAACACCAATTCACAACAAGTTATATGTCATATCTAATATGCACATTCGACTACTTTTCTATCTACCATCATTCAACCATAAAATGTCATATATCAACCATTACAAGGCTACTTATATACACCTTATAATATATATATCATTTTACCAACACAAGACCAAAATGCAAACTAACCAAATGGTCATTTCCACAACCAAAACACGTAGGCTAACATTAGCCAAAATACCTATAAATGCATTATAACCTTAACCAAGATATCAAAAACTACCGATATAATCACCGGATAGTGTGATAAATCTCCAACGAGCTTCCAACCCTATCGAGCTTCTGATAGTCTATAAGTAAAGAAAAATAACTACGTAAGTAATGAATGCTTAGTAAGCTCGTATAAACTTTAATCATATCTGTCCATTTCATATATGAAATTTATACATATCAAGAACAATCATATACCGATACCACAGGATTCATGAAACCAAATTCAACAACTCACAAATTGAATAATTCCACAGCATCACTTATACCTTCATCCCTAACAAAGTAGGATTTTATAAAAACTTTAAATTTCTTTCAATTTTCTTTCTTTCGTTTGCATGTCAGTACTTTCCATTACATTTACTTTCTTTAGCTTAAATAATATCATCAATTTAACTCATCGTTCTCTTTTCCATCACTCATTTCATACGCATAATACAAAAGGCACAAGCATATCATCAACCATAGCCACAAGCTAGCGCATTTAAACATAGCTCTTTTAGAACTAATCACATGATAAACCATTTCATAATAATTTGCATAATTTAAACCTTAACACTTTTTCATGAGTACAAGCATATTTTCATTTGAGCACTTACCATTTCAATACGACTTATAAGTAAACATAATATCATTCAACCAACAGCTTGGTACTTGCCTAAGCATCAAACAACAACACACGTTAGCGTACTTGAACATATTTCATATAAATTTAACATTGATAACCCTATTTTCTCAACATGTCACACTTGAGTTCATTACTCATCTCAATTTACATAATTACCATGTATCAACATATCAAGGATATTCATATATATATATACATGTCATGATACATATCATTATCTTACCATTTCATAATATACATATATCATCCATTTCAATATATCAATATATCATGTACCACCGTTTCCATGTATTTCATGTATATACCTGTATTAGTTCGCATCGAATTCATATCATCTCGTAACAGCACATTTCCCATTGAACCACTTAGAATAATATCGGATATGCGAGAGTCTCGCACACTATGTGCTGACACATGGTCAAAACCATCTCTATCTCATATCTCATATAGATTCTCACCCTCGAGTTATCACTAGGTCTGCTTACACAAGCTGACGGTCAAAATGTCACTACACGGTGCTGCTCACACAAGCTGACGAGTAACCACAACACATGCCAGAAAACTCAGCCACCGGTAGAATGTACAAGATCAACACCCAAAACATGGTAACCCCTAATTGCATGTCATTTGTATCCTAAATATTCCTAAGGTTCAAATAGGACTCGATAGTCGTCGTGCGTCGTTGAATTCCTCTCGTTTCATTATAAGCCAAATTGTATAATAACATATATATATATATATATAGATTCATTTTTAATAAAATTTCACATAATAACATTCAATTTAATCAACAATGTACATAGTATAGTTCATACGAACTTCCCTGGCTAAATTGTAGAAGTACCAAAGTTCAGAGGCACTTTTGTAATTTTCTATTTTCCTCGATTTTCTACCCGATCTTGATCTAAATTAATAATTTCATTCAATATATTAATTTATAAAATAAAATAATTCATTTCATACAATTTGGTCATTTTTAAAAAATTGCCCCTAAACTTTTACTTTTATTCAATTTAGTCCCTAAGCCCAAAACATGCAAATTAACCATTTTCAACCAGAATTGAACTTAGCTGAATGTTCATGGTATCAAAAACAGCCCATTTATGCAACAATTTTAGATTAAATCCTTGTACTTTTATTAATTTAACAAATTAGTTCCTAATCGAAAAATTCATCAAAATCACTTAAACTAAAATACTTTTAAATATAAATCAACATTCCAAATTCATCATCTAACATCAAAAATCACAAGATTTATCAATGGAAACATTCAAAATTTTTAACAATTTCAAAATCGAATGTATGAGCTGGCTGGACCTAGTTGCAACGACCTTAAAAACATAAAAATTATAAGAAATTGATAGCTTAGGGGCTTACATGAAAGGAATGAAACATGGTTGAACCAAGCTTTATTTTCTCCAAGTAAATTCGGCTATGGTGGTTTGGAGAAGATGAACAAAAAAAAAATTGTTTTGTTTTATTAATATATCATTTAATTACCTAATTTACTTTATTAACCTTTATAATATTTAAAAATTACAACATTGCCAAACCACTCTCATCCACTAACACATTAATGGTCTAATTACCATATAGAGACCTCAACTTTAAAGTTCTATAGCTATTTAATACCTTTAGCTTATAGAACACAACTTTTGCACTTTACGCGATTTAGTCCTTTTTACTTAATTAACTATCGAAACGATAAAATTTTCCAACAAAATTTTAATATCACCTTAATTACACTTCGTAAATATTTATAAAAATATTTACGCTCAGTTTACAAAAATGAGGTCCCGATACCTCAATTTCTAAAACCACTTGACCTTAGGGTCATACCACTTGAACTTAATAAATCGCTTATAAAACAAAAATCACAATATCAAAAACCTTAACCTTTTTAAAATCACAATTAACTCATAAATATTAAATATAATATTTACAAACATACTTGTCAGATTTGGTGGCTCCGAAACCATTATTTTCAACACCACTGAAAAACGGGCTGTTATAATTTTTGTAACCTGAAGCAGTACTATCGATATTAGGGCTTTTAAAATGATACCTGTAACACCCCTAACCCGTCTTCATCGCCGGATTAGGGTTACGGTGCATTATCTTACAATTAGAAAAATTTATCATCATAACATTAAATAAATTAATCTTTTTAGAAACCAATCAGCCATATACATTTTGTTCTTAAATTGAGCCTTCTAGGCCCTAAAAATAGCTTAAAAGCAATTTGGGACTAATTTGAAACAAAACAAAAGATTTAAGAAAAATTTGCAAAAATTAGAAAACAAGGGTCACACGGCCGTGTGGCTAGGCCGTGTGACATAGCCCAGGCCATGTAATAAGGGACACACGGCCGTGTCCTAGCCGTGTCCTCACTAGTATAATTTATTGAGTTGGGTCACACCACCGTGTCACAGGCCGTGTAACTTGCTGACTTGTGACACTAAAAATTTACAAGTGTCGGCCTATGTCATAGGTCGTGTGCTCCACAATTTGACCCTAAAATCAAGCCATTTTAATGCCAAAACACACCTGATCAAGCATCCAATTTGTGCATACATTCAATAGCCCTAAGCGTCATTCAAACACTTATAAACATACAATTTCAAACATCCTATTTCATCTAACCAATATGTCCTCCAAAATCACCACATTTATACCAAAACATCATTAATCAAATCAAAGCAATATAGCCAAATTTCAAGCATAAAACGTAATTTCTTTAACTACCAAATAAAATCACATATAACCATTAACATATCATCACAAACATACCAAAAAGGACCATATATTCCAAGTACCTAAAAATGGCCAAAATAACCATTCCAAAACATGCCATCATACCATATACTATCTAGAACCTATGGAGTATGCATGAGGGTTTATTCACCCATATTTGCAACTATTATTCATGGCAACATTTACCTTATTAACCACAACAAGCTTGACACAACTAAGGACAAGAAATTTCACTTGAATAACCTTTCAACCCTATTACATGTCATTTATAACCATTAACAAAAATAACCATAAATACCAATATGTTGAATAGATAGTTGACAATACTCTAATGAGATTCCAACTGATTGAGCTTCCCGATAATCTATAAGACAGATGAAACAATTACATAAGAATTTAATGCTTAGTAAATTCATATAAGCGAAACTCAACTTACCAATCATATTAAATTAAACAACCAAACCTACTCTCATCAAGTCGTATGCCAAACTTCCTTTTCAATACACATCACCTCATAAGGTTAGTAAATATATCATTACATATAAATCCCAAGTAACTCCTGGCATATATATGATAAACATTTAGGATTCATCCATAATCCATCACCTATACATATGTACTTTACACATACTTTCCATTGAAATCATATTGTTAATAGATAGTAAGTAAACAATACATCTATGAATCATAACGTATATTAAGAAATAGGTTCCATGCATATTTTATCCATCACTCGATAAATTATCATCCATTTTCATATTATATAACTATATTCATCTTTCCCCATCATATGAACATTAGTAACATTTAATTTTTATACATGTCTTTCCATTAACCTTTAATTACCCGTTGAACCGTATAGAATAGAATTGGATACTTGAGAATGCTTACACATAGTGTGCCTTTTCATGTAACTGTAACCTTTCCTTTCCATTAGTACTCACACAGGTTGTGAAATGGGTCTGCTCAGATGAGCCGTGGGTTGAAATGTTAGCTACACGATGCTACTCACACGAGCTGTGGAGTATCCACAACAAATGCAAGACCTCAGCCATCAGTAGGATATTCAAGACCAGCATCTGAAACTGTATAACCCTAATGACATGTCATTTGTATCCTTCAAATGGGACTTTTACATCTCAAATCCTTTATTTCAATCGCACTATAACATTTTTGTATATCATCATGAATTTCACATTTATAAATTGCAACTTTAAGTCAACTAACGTTCCAACCATATCCATAATATCAATTATCAAATCAAGATTATAATTCACATAATTAGACATAGTAACTCATCCAAATCATCAAATGACAAATTTAATCTCTATACAAACTTATTTGTACCAAAACGATGCTTTAACATGACCCAATGACTAATCCGTTATTTTGGCTTTCCTGCGATTAGTGTCCGTTTGAGTCATTTCTTAATCTAGATAAATATTTTTATTTAATTAATCTAATTCCAGCATTTAAAATAATTAATTTAACATATAACCTTTCATAATGAAAATTTACAAAATTTCCCTCAAATTTTACTTTTTATAAATTTAGTCCCTAAACCCGAAACTTGCAATTTCACCATTGTTAACCATAAATCATGCTTGTCGATTTTTACCTAATCTTATAACAACCCATATTTATCCACAATTTTTAATATTTTCCTTGAATTTTACCATATAAGTCCCTAAACTTGAAAATCATCAAAAATTACTTAACAAAATACTTATATTTAACAGCCCAGCTTAATAATCTATCATAAAATTTCAAGAACATCACAAATTTATCCATTGTAAAATTCTAAACATTTAACAATTTAACAAATTAACCCTCGGGCTAGTTAGATTAAGCTACAATGATCTCAAAAAGATAAAAATTACTAGAAACGAATTAAAAATACATATTATGCAAGTGTAATAGCCTTGACCGAAACTTAGAAAGTTCATCAATGGTGTTTTTCACCTAACATTCGGTGGGGGTTTGCAATAAAGATGATAACTCATTTGTCATCTTTTGTTTATTTTAATTTTTTTTATTAATCTACCATTATAACCTTTATAATTTAACTAAAATTGCTTAAATCTACACCTTGAAACCGTCCACTATAATAAACAAGGTATATTTACCTTTTAAAACCCTTAGTTCATTGTTCTTTAGCCATTTAGTACAAATAAACTAATAGCGATTAACTTTTATAGTTTTTATGATTTAGTCTCTTTTTTCCTTAATTAACTATCTAAACATTAAAATTTCTTAACCAAATTTCAATACGACCTTAATAACACTCTGTAAATATATAATAAAATATTTATAGCTCGGTTTATAGAAATGAGGTCCTGATATCTTATATTCTAAAACCACTTGACTTTAGGGACATACCACTTGAACTTAATTATTCATTCATTTAACATAAATCATTAAATAAAATTTTATTATTACATTATATTTGACTTGTAAATATTAAATAGTAATATTTACGGGCTCACACGTTGGATTTGTGGCCCTGAAACCACTGTTCTAACACCACAGAAAAATGGGTTGTTACAATACCTCTATATTTTTGAAAGTGTAGGGAGTTTGAATACCAATTTGGTATTGATACATTGGCCCGTCAATAGTCGGAGTGTAATTATCGATACCTTGCGAAAGGTATTGATATTTTTCAATGTTTTGAAATTTAGCGAGAAACAAAATGCTAATTTGGTATCGATTTTCCAGGTGGTATAGGTACCACTTAAAGGAAATATCGATACCATAAAGGCACTATCGTTACCTACGTAATGGGAAAATTTGATAAATGGTCCTAATGCATGGTTAATACCTATGTTATGTTATTTTATGAATTCTTGGCGTGGTTTATCAAAAAAAAAGTGAATGTATGGTTTATAATTCATGATAATGCTATGCTACTATTAATCGAAAAAAAAAGATGCATGAGAGAAATAACATGTTATTTTAGATGAACAAATAATGAGACGTTGGTGTGTCATCTCGATATTTGGCTTGGCGTCTAGGCCAAGTATGGGGTGTTACATGGGGTGTACTGGTCTTGGCTACATAAGTCCGCAACCAACACCGGTATTTCAATCCGGGGACTGGCCTTCACCATCGGTAGAATGATATCAGCAATCATGCCCGAGTTTAGCCTTAGATTTTTTTGACTTGCACTCGCTGTAACACACGTATGGGGACCAGGATACTTCTTTATTGTCTACAGCCTGATTTTTTTCTAGTAAGACGCCATTATTTTCCACTTACACCTCCCGTCCTTCACTGTGCACTTTCTTTTGAATTTCTCAGAGTAGGACTTCGTGATGTAGTAGTTCACACCATTCTTGATGTTGTTCCACTGTTAGTACAACAAGAAAAGCATCTTTGTTGGGGTATTTCATTCCAACTTCCAGTACTCGTACATCACGATCTGTGCTTGCATGACCAGATGTTTTGTGCGACAGCCAAGAAAACTCTAAACCACCCTCACCTAATATGTCGATATTCGTCATGTGGGGTAGAGGTTCATACGCCCTAAATTGCGTATATAGATTCGGAGCATTGTCTGAGGCATCATCATCAGACTCGCAAGGTTTCAGCTCCGTTGTAACTGAATTCGGTTCGAAAAATAGTGTCATTTTTGAACCATCCGGACCGTGCTACGGGATTGGCTCAAGTTCTAACTCTTTCCCCTCGTTTGCATCCGCAATTCCTTCTTCCTCGCAAACATCCCCTTCCCCATTCGCACCTTCATTGACATTTTCGAGCACAGTGTTGGACATACCCTCGCCGATCCTTGTCAAAAAGAGTAGGTCATCAGTTCTCCTGTAACCCATGTGCTCTCCAAAATAATTATCGAGTTGATGATCGGTGTACATTAATGATCCCCCAGTATAACGATTTTCGCCTCACAACATTGACCTAGTGCCAAAGTTGAAATCAAATGAATTGATTGAATGTCGAGCCCAAGTGTCTAGATCGATTCTGGAGATCGTTGAGTGTCTGCCCATAGATGTTTCAAGAACATCGTAGTAACCGCTTTGAAAGAGGCTAGAAAACCCACCACACAACTGTGTAGTAGGACTTTATGCTTGAACATTGGTACCTGTATTTTCTGCGACAGAGGTCGAAGATGGCTAGATCCATCAGTATCAACGAACTCGACATATAACTCAATAGCAACATTTCCACTTGAGATGTGCAATGACATGATTGTCTCGAGATGCTTCTCGCTAATCACATTAAATAGCTCATACTTATAGGAGTCAACAAGTGCAAGAAATCTACATTACAACCTCGTGATTCTTCCCCGGCTCGATCCCCCGACTTTTCTCCTAATCCTAATCCTTAGTTCACACATTTGAATGGTACTGTTGAACGCTAATTCCACAGACTTCGCTCCTACGAACACCACCCCGAACTCTGTATTACAGATTTGACCGTCGTAGTATATAACATATTTCACTCGTCAACTCATTTTAATATTGGTCATGGTTTGGATGAATAAACACAAAAAAGTAAGTAGAGAGTTGTCTGAAGAAGTACACACAACTCTCACCGATGATGCAAGGTTCTTCTGTTTACTATTAACTTGATGCATATCTACGTTATGGAAATTATGCCCATTTTATAAGAGAACTATGTAGGGAGAAAAAAATTTATGTGCTATGAATTTTGTATACGGATGCACACATTCATTGCATAGTGTATGGTGCAAATAATTTTCATCACGTGTTCAGAACTCATATAATTTCATTGAGATTCTGCGTTGAATAACGTGCACAATAGTCATTTGAAAAGGTATTTTCTGCCTAAGGAATAGTAAATTTGTTAGAGAAGTAGAGAAAGCTCGCCCAGTTAGAGAAGCTTATCTAACAAATTTACTATTCCCCGAGAAAAAAGCCTGATGCTTCGAATAATTCGGACGCTTTAACATTTCTTCAACACATTTAGAATATGTCCCAGTGCACTTTGAAGGTTTTCCTTTGCAAATAGACCCTCCCATGCGACTATAAAATGACTTTCACATACCAAGCTTCATCATCCTTCACTCATATAATTTCTCCTTAATTCTTTCTATTTCTCCACTATAAACCATTTCCCGGTCTTAAAAATTTCAGTTTTTAATAATATTTAGTTTACGTTTGAGGTATTTTTAAGTGGTGTGATATCGCTCTAAGCCACACACATTTCATATATCATGATGAGAATGAATCATTGTCTCTGAATCCTATCCTAGAGAAGTTGGTTAATCATTGTCTCTGAATCCTATCCTAGAGAAGTTGGTTATGGGGTGATTTTGCTTTCTACTGTTAAGGGTGGAAGTCGATGTAGAGGTCTCAATTGATGGTCGTTATGCGGTAATTAATCAGGGTATAACAGGAGAGCTAGCTGACGGTTGTTACGCGGCCACGAGCTCAGTTTTTTCAAATACCCAAAAATAATGCCCTATAAATGCCATAGAAAAGTTTGAGGGCATATTCATACGGAAAAACTCTAGGGCTTCTAGCTATAATCGATATAATTTTTCTCCATTTCCAAGTAGTCGGTACCTTTAACCTTCCTTCTTATTCAAAGGATGGCACCGTTGTCGACGCAAAGGGACTCTCAAGTGGGGAGCAGTTGTTGCGGTGTTGTAAAGGTGACGCTCCTTTTGGAGCAACAACGGTTATCATTATTACACAACACATTGATAACTACAATCGCTATCATGTCAACTCGAGTTTGACCTCTATTGTGCCATAACATCTGCTCTCCTCCTAAGAGCCCTCTTGTGTCCACCTCGGTATCAGCCTTCGGATAAGAATGAAAGGTTAAAGATATTAGCTGCTTGGAAATAGAGAAAGATATTACGTTGATTACACTAGAAGTCCTATGATTATCGCCTCAATCTTATATATGGTATATATATAGGGCATTGTTTGCAGGTATCCAAAAAGCTTGATCTCCTGACAGTGTAATGACCGCCACCTGGCCCCCCTGTTATACTCGAACTCGTAATCACATCACTACCGCCGATTAGGACCTTCATGTTGACTTTGACCCCTGATCGTATCAAGCGTTATTACCCCGAAACTAGATTTTCGCATGATGCGTTTCTAAGGTCATGGTCTTATCCTGCGATGATATATGAAATGTATGTGTGCTGAGGTATGTTATCACATCCTCGACCCCTCAAAACTACATAAAAGTTTTCACCGTTTCAGTCGAAAACCCTAAACACTTTCAAAATATTATAAACCTTAAACCCTAAACCTAATAAAATAAAAACCCTAACCCTAAATAATTAAAAATCTCTAACCCTGGAGAGAGAAACGGAAAGTGACCTTCCTGACACCTATACAGAAAGCACGTCTAACTGGATGCATTTTCCTTTTAAATCAACTTATTTCCTTAATTAATTTTAAAAATAGACTAGTTATTTAAAAAAAATGGGATATAAGTTTTATTTTGCCCAATTAAAATTATTTAAAAATTTAAGCCACAATTTAAATTTAGAAAACTAGACAAATTTTTTAAAAATTTAAAAATGGCGAGTTTAGCTATTGTGAAAACTTTTATATTTAAATTTAAAAAAAAAAATAGAACCCTCCGTATCAAATGGTAAATTCAATATACTTGCGACATCTATTTGAGGCTCTAAAAAGTAAAATTTGAAAAAAATTAAGAGTTAGAAAAAGTTAAAATATATTATAAGAATTTATAATTTAGGTATTATATTTTTATTTTTTGGATTTTAATTTATTTATTTTAAAATTTAAAATTTAGATGTAATTTAATCCTATTAATATTTTATTGTTAAATTTTTTTAATATAACATTTTGAAATAAAAAAATTATTTAATAATACATAATTTAAAAATAACTTTATAATAAATTTAAATTAAATAAAATAATTGTAATACTATTAACTTTCAACTTAAAATATAAAATTTAAAAAATCAAATTTATAAAAATAAGAATATAAAAATTAAATTTCAAATATGAGAGTCAAAAACTTATGAAATATTTCTTATGATATATTTTAGCCCATGAAAAGGGATAAAGACTTTTTAAAAAATAAAAAAATAAAACACGGCAGGTGGGAGGGATTTTAAAATATTATTGTTGGAGGTTTTGGTTATTTTTGGAGTGTGTGCTGCATGGCACAACTTTTTGTGCTTTTGCATATACTTTCCACCTGTCGAAACGCACTGTACCTGTATGTCGTTTGAGATGGCGGATTTCTTATATTTTTTAATGCTAAATTACACTTAAGATTATTAAACTATTAATAAATTTATGTTTTAATTATTTAATTTTAAAAAATTATAAAATTATCATTAAATTATTCAAAACTTTTCGTTTAAGTTACTTAATTATTTGAAAATTTTTATTTAATTCATAAGGCTATTAAGTTTTTTTTAAAGTTTGACTAGTGAGCTTCAAGCGACGATTTGACAATCGATACGGTAGATTAGTACTCATTAACAACTAGAAGAATACACTTTAGATCCAAGTCAATTTGACAATTAATATCAGAGATCAAAGAAAAAATTTGTTTAGATTTTGGTTTGCAGATTCGTGATGTTCAAAACTGCTTTATGAAAAAAAAACTGAACTGTAAAAAAGAAGGAAAATAAGAGCTTTCTATTGGTGCATACGGTGTGAACATAAAAGGCCATATAATAGCGGTTTTAACAACTCAGTGACTTAAATGAAAACTTTCGAATAGTTCAATGACCATTTTGTAACTTTTTGAAGTTGAGTGACCAAAACGTAAGCTTAGTAATAATTTAATGAACATGGATATAATTTACCCTTTTTGAATTAAAATAATTGCCACGAGTGGCTCTCACACTAAATCTTCCATCTAACTATAAATTATTTTTAAAAAAAACCCTTAATTCTTTAAATCTAATTATTTTATTAATTATATATTTAAAATTTAATTCATAAATTGACCCCTAAAATATATCTTTTTTCTCACATTGATACCTAAATTTTTTTGTGCTAATTACATACTTAAAGTTGTAAAAAAGAAGTGAAAGGCCAATGAGAAGATGTCACGAATATGACTTTTATATTTAACGATTTAATTATGAAATATATTGGGGAATGGAAAAATAATGGGAAATGAAAAAAAAGCTATTGGAAAGGAAAAAGAAAATTAAAGCAAAAAATTAAATTTTGTGCTAGAAAAATTCTTATCCAGAGAAATGATAGTGTAATTTCTTCGATTATGATCATTGAATTTTTTTCTCAATCTAAGGTTTTGTATCTGACTCCCATTAATTAATATCGACACATCCAAAAATTCGATTTCTTGTAATTATAAAAAAGAAGTCAATAAATCTAAAATCATACTTTTAGTTTGGTTAAATAAAAAATTCAATAGTTTTTAGGTTAGGGTTAACTGAGGCATCACAATAACGGTATAAAAGATTTGGTAATTTTAGTTTGTTTTAGTTTCTCTTGCATCTAAAAAGAGGGGGAGTGAGTGAGAGATGGAGATGCCTTTTTAACCACATTATTAAATTCATTTAAACCAATATTAATTATTTTTGATAATTTTAAATGATTAAATATATAAGCCACATACGTGTTTTTTAACGGCAGTTTATTTTTTTTGACTAATTATAATTTTAAAATATCTAATTAGCTCCCAAAAAAATTGAAGTATTAACGTGAGAAAAAAAGAAGAAGTATACTTTGTAAATTAAACCTTCTAAAAACCCTGAATTTCTTTACTGTCTCTACACATAAAAGAAAACTCATGAACAAAAACAGAGAGATTATTGATAAATTAGAATGATCCCAACATCTTCCAAACCAAAATCTTAAAGTAATAATCAACCTACTGGCATCTCATTTCTCAAAGTGCGGCCGCCGAAAATGTGCAGTGCATATATGCAACCTGATCCTTGTTTTATGATTTATGGGCAGATAATTATACAAGTTAATAAGTAGTAACATCAGATAGGAGTTAGGACTAGCACAACGGCATATTGCTTAGTTTTATTTAAAATTTATTGGCTACTTACTTTCCCACTTTCCAATTCCCCTGTATGGATACTCTGCTCTCAAGGCCTCCTCCTTTTCTTTTTTCTTTTGATGTAGCAGAAAGTTGGTACAAGTTAAAGACATTCAGCTTCCATTCACCCTTATAAATATTATCAATAGAGTTGGCATTTGCTGGCCATTGGGTGGAACTGAATTAAAAAATGAATCGAAGAATTGAAGTAGGTGTAGGAATTTAGGGATTTATGTCAACTTTAACTATACTCTTTATCAACACTTTATTGATTAAAAGTGACACAAATTTATAATTTTTTATTAAAAAATTTACTTCTTCATACGTTAGATTCATGGTGATACATTACATTACTAACTTATTGGAAGGAAGGTCAAATAGGGTTTATTATCTCTTCTTAAGGATTCCTTTGTTTTATTTTGTTTCTTTCTTCTTCTTTTTTTATATTTCTTTTCTTTATATTATTTTTTATCTTTAATTTTATATAAAAAATCATTTTAGTACTTCATTTAATTTGCCTCTTTTAGCCTTTGAATTTGTATATTTTTGTTACCCTAAAATAGATGAAAAAAATTAATGTTTGTTAATTTTGTTAATAGGACATACACATGAATTGTCACACATAAACATTTAATTGATTTTTTAAATTTAAAAAAAACATTAAAAACATTTTTATTTTTTAAAATAATTATTATAATTTTTTAAAATAATTATTATAGTTTTTTAAAATTTAAAAAAATGAATTAAATGTTGTGCATAACAATCCATGTATATGCAACATTAACAAATTTAAGAAAATGCAAACTTTTTCATTCATTTTGAACTGATTTAATAAAACACACAAATTAAAAAAAAATTAAAAAAGATGAAAAAAATAAAAAAACTAAAATAATTTAAAAAAAAAATTAAAATCTCACTACTCTTGTTGAAGTGAGGCGTGAATAAAAAACACCATAAAAATATTGAAGATGAAAGGTATTAGTATTAGGGGTAAGTAAAATTCGATTCGATTTGAAAAAATAAAAATAAAATCAAATTTTTAGTTAATCAAATCGAGTTATTCGAATAAATTTGAATAAATAATTCAAATTTCAATTTTGAATTGAGTTGAATTTTACAATTCAAATAACTCGAATAATTCAAAAAACAGATTGGTGTAAATACCCCTTTGGTCCTTATCAATTTTGAAAATGAGTAAATTTATCTCTCTCAACAAAAAATTACAAAATAATTCAAAATAATTTTCAAAAATTCAAAATCATTTTTAAAATTCAAAATATTTATATATTTTTTAAAAAGTTATAATAATTTTTAAAAAATTCTAAAGAATATATAAAAAAAAGTTGAAATTTTAAAAATTTTCTAAAATAATAATTTTGGGACCTAAATAAGTTAATTAATTATTTAAGTCTATCATACTAAAGTATCTTATTTATTATTATTATTTTGCTTTGAAAAACTTTTCAAATATATATGGTTTCAAATTTATGTGTTATAACAAGGAATTAGTTATATTGTAACAATATTTTAATTTAACATGTTTAATTTTTTAATTTAACTCAAATAATTTCACTTGGTTCGATTGGGCTCAATTCGGAAAATTTTCAAATCGAGTTAGGATGATAAAATAGGACTTGTCAACTCGATTAACTCGAATTTTTTTACTCAACTCAATCGAAGGCTCGCCCTTAATCATTTTTTAGTAAAGAAAGTGAGGCTTTTTTAATAAAAATAAAATTAAAATATTAAATAATTACAAAAATGGCACGGAGAAAAAATTATATACAAAAATGACTCATTTGCTACAATAGAAGTCAGTGCCGCCTAACCAACTGGCAGCACCACCCTCTTTTTCCCTTAATAATTACCCAATCATCAATTTGTAAAAAAAAAATTATTTTGGTGCCGCCACTGTGTCAGACAGCACGCTATGTATTTTTCAAAATACCCATGAAAAATACGAATTTCACGGTAGAGAAAAATAAAAGGAAAAATCATTTTTTAATGGGTGTTGTTGGTCTATTAGGTGGCATCGGTCAAATTCTTTTTTTAAAAATTATTCTGTCAATGATAAAAGAAGAAGAAAAATTAAAATTCTTTTTTGTGTCGTCGCCATGTTAAGCGGCATTGGTGGTTGTTAGGGAAAAAATTAATAGGTGTCGTCGGTCTGTCAAGCGACATCGGTGATTTTTTTTAAAAATATTTTTTAATTGGTGTCACCATGATGTCAGGCGACACCACCCACTATATATACCCGACCCCCGATGCAAAATTTGTATATGTTAAAGTATTTGGTTTTTTGTTGAAATATTTTTCTATTGAAGAGAAGGAAAAAAAGAAGAAGAAAGAGTTGTGGTCAGTAGTAGTGGAAAAAATATTAATGTTTAATAGAAGGGGAGAAAACATAATTTTTTTGTGTCCGGTGTTCGAAATTGGGGGAGAAAGATTTATTTGTCTTGGTATTTTAGGGAGAAATTGTGATAGTTTTAAGGTATATTTGAGTTTACGGTGATGCAGTGGCGCTCCAAAACTCACATATTTCATTTGCCATGTGAGGAGTGCACCATCACCTTAGAAAATGTCGCATTGCAACCTGGACTCCCAGTTGACGGTGGTTATGCGGCAATCAGTTCAAGTATAGTGTTCAAACCTACGCATGGAAAGCCTTACTAGTTGACGGTGATTATGCCGTAAAGTTTAATGCCACCAAAAGATGATGCTTTATAAACTCCATACATAAGTTTGAGTTCATAATCATAGAAAAAAAAAGGGGTTTAATCAACTTATTCTTTTTTCTTCATCAAAGTAGCATCCTTAACCTCATCGTCCAAAACTTGCATCAGAGGTGTGGGCAAGAAAAGTTTTAGGGGAGGAGGAGTGATTGTGACGGTGGAGAAAAGCTGAAACGCGACTTGGGGTGGCAGCGGTTGTAATTATTAAAGTGGTGTATGCAAGGAAGGGTAGAGTGAGAAAAAAATTGAATAAAACACTGAGAAAAAAAAAAGAAAATATGGGGAGACCGTGACTACCACAGTGTCACGTGATTATTCTAAATATAGTTAGTATCATTATGATACAACTTAAAATGATAATGGAGATCATATTTCGATCCAATATTTATGTAACCAAAATTACGATAACTATAAAAAAAATTGTAGTTCACTCAAATAAGAATGATCGTTGTTAAGTTCAAAAAATTTCTTTTCATTATCAAAATATATGGAATAACGGTCTTGACCATTCAATGAAACTTTTTTTTTCACTATCACTATCACCACTATCAAGTTAAAATGTTTTTTTCTTCACTATCACTACTATCAAGTTAAAATTGTTTTAATAGGTTAGAAATATTTTTAAAGGTATTCATGGTAGGAAAAAATGGGTTTAAGAAAAAAGCTAAGAGAGGAAAAAAAGAAAACTAGGAAAAAAAGAATCGAAAATAAGAAAGAGAATCCGAAAAAAAAATAAAGGGTGTGGTTTTTCAGCCCATATCGATGTCCCTCCATAATCACATTGCTCTTCTCAGCCAACATTCAGATCAAAGTCAAACCTATGTACAGACGATCATCTATTAATAGACACTCTCAGAACCTCTGTACATAGGTCTTCAACTCCATTTTGTTGACTTAATTGAGTGACATTTTGAAATGGTTCCAAATCCCTAACTCAGTAAACAACTGAACTAGTTAAACGTTCACGTTGCTACTCGAGCAATAAAGTGTGATCATTGTCTCCAAGTTTTCATTATCTACAAATGATGTGTGTTTTCCTTACTAACTAAAGTTTACGACAAAGACAAGCACACCTATCAAACAATAATATAGCTACGGTGAGTAGAGATATCGTATCCACGGGACTAAAATTATTAGCAATTACCGTTTTCTTATTATTTAGCCGACTATTTGGAGTGATGAGTTTTAATCTAAAATTACTAAACAAATTTAACTAAGAACGCAACAGAGAACGAATCAGGAAAATAATCGAAAGATAACTAATGATAGAGACAATACCTAAGAAAGAATCCACCTAGACTCCTTCTACTATTATTAGTCTGATTTAAATGATTTATTCACTTGGTGTCTTGATCCATAGAAACCCCTAAATTATACTAATATCTCTTTTGAGAGTAGAAGCAACCGACTCTAGGTTGATTAATTGAAATCTTTTTCTAATTAAAACCCCTGTTGTCACATTGACTCGATCTATAGATTCCCCTATTAGATTTGACTTTAATCAGGTAGATTTATGTCGCCTTATTTCTAGGATTGCATGCAACTCCACTCAAATATGCTAGAGCTACTCTTAAACTGAGACTTTTGCTCCACTGAATTAAGCACATTAAACATGAATTAATATCCCGAAAATATTAAAACAAGAAATAAGCACATATAATTGATAACAAGAATAAAGAATTTATCATGTAAAACATAAATTAAATAATAGAATTCGTCATAGGTTTCATCGTCCCTAGGTATCTAGGGAATTAGTTCATAATTCTGAAATAAAACATCTCAAAGTCAGAAAAACCACAAGAAAAAAAGAAACTCATAAAAACTTCAGCAGAAATTAAAAGGAGGTCTTCGATCTTGACGAAAATCTACTTCGGAAGTGGCTCTAATGGTGTTCCTTGAGTGTTTTCTTCGATCTTCTCTGATGGCTCCCATATCTCTTCTTCTATTTGATATTTATAGACTTTAAAATGCTCAGAAAGCCTAAAAATTGTGTTTTTCTGCGTGTTTGGGAAACAAGGTGCGAAATTGACACAGGCTGGCATATAGGCGTGTGTCCAGCCCGTGTGGTTACACAGGCGTGTGCCCAGCCTGTATCGGTTACATGGGTGTGTGCCCAGCCCGTGTGGCTCTTGAAATCTACTCTTTTTCTCTAATTTTTTGCTCTTTTTGCTCCTAAATGCTCACCTAATATAAGATCATGAATTTAAAGGATTAGGAGCATCAAATTCACCAATTTGCATAAATAATAATCTAAAAACGCATTAAGAATGAGATTAAAATATGTTAGTTTTATCATTTGTCAAATATCCCCACACTTAAGCATTTGCTTATCCTCAAGCAAAATCCTCAACTCATATTAAAATTAATCTTTCTCAACTTATAATTCTCATCAATAATGTTTCGAAATATTTCACAAATAATCATGTATTGACAATTCAACTAAAAGGACACTAAAGATTCAAACAATCCAAGTCGAAATTTAAAGCATGAAAACATAGGTATCTCATATTGTCTAAGTAATTACTTTTAATTCAAAATTGACAAGAATTGACGTCCTCACTAAAGATTCACTCAAATCATTCAAAGTGTTTAAGGTTCAAGAATAAACACTCAACAGTCGAACAAGAAATGTCATTACCATAAGCTTGCTTGAGAATTAAATCTCCACCACTATAAAATGATATTACACACTAATCAAAAGGTCTTTAAGAGGTTGTAATAGGGCTTAGGTTAAGGGTGTGAAGAAAGGCCAAAAAAGTTGGTTAAAATCAAGATCGAGTTGATAAATTACCAAACTAGAAAAAAAAACAAATGTTGAATTAAAAACAAGTGCAACTATCTAGAATATTCAAGAACAAAAACGAGGTTCTTCTCAAAATATGAATTTAATTGTTCAAGCTCAATCAACATAGAACTAAATAATAATCAATATTTTTTTATTTTTTATTTTTTTAAGTCAAACAGAAGCACATAGCTAGACAACTAACCAAATCAAATCTCAATAAAAAGGGAATCAATAAAATGGGAAAAAGTCATAACAAACGAAAAAATGGATTAAGGGTTAACATTAATAGGTTAATCAAGAAATGGTATGTTAGGCTCAACGAGGTTCACTAAGAGTTAATTAAAAATGTAGGCTTTTTATGGGATAAGTGGGTTAAAACATAAGTGCCTGTATCATCTTAGTATATCAAATCAAAGGTGTGATCTCAACATGCATAATCAAAGGAAGTTCTAGAATAACAAATCAAGTTGACATACTCATAACCAATAATAGAATAAGCATGAAAAATGTATGCTCTATAGGCTCAAAATCTCACAAAAATCATGGTTTTGATGCCAAACTTACAAATTTCAAACTTCAAGATAATACCACAATTCAAGGAAATAACCAAAAATTTTTAATTTCTAAAAAAACCTTATCATGCCTGGTTCTCTCATGTCTTAAATTTTAAATCAACCAATGCACAAATATCTGCAAATTAATCCAAACACATCAACAAAAATCTCAAATTAACAAAAAATTATTTTAATGGAAGTATGAGAAAATTACTTAAATACAAGAAATAATTTAGGGAATTTTTAATAATTATCTAAACAACCTTCCAAAAATTAAGATGTACATTGTCCTCAATGTACAAACATATATAACTACAGCATAAGCAGAATGTCATAAGAGAGGGAGAAAACTGAAATTGTCCTGAATATTGGATGAAATAGCCAAAATGGTGAAAACCAGAATTGTAGGAAATTCTAAATGTAGTGCATGATTCCAAGCCAACTAATAAGAAAATAAACACAAATAGTGAAGAAGATCAAAAGGTTACGGCTCAATTAGAAACAACCATAAAAATAAAAATACAATTTAAAAGATAAGAAATGAAATAAGTCTAAAAAAACAAATAAAATCAATGATCCTCATCATCAAATGCATCAGTATCGTGAGTCGCCGATGCTAAAGAGGATATATGGAGGTGCTGAAAAATCTACTACAAGGTCGCGCCAATACTATCGAACCACTAAAGCAGTGCTGCTCGAAGCAAGTGAACCACTCGGAGAGGTTCGCTAAGGTGATAGCAGATGTAGCAGGACGGTGACTCTGAGATGGAGAATGAGGTGGATCCTCGTGGTGGAAGGGGACATCATCAGTGAAGTCCAGATGCTCATCCTGGAGGTTAGAATGAGATACTCGATGTTGAGGAGGATCCACTCCACGCAGTTGCTCGATCATCTTCATGTGACTCATACTGGATAATCCCTACAGAGACATATGTCCAACTAGTGCAAGAGAGGAGAACTGCTCTGGTGTGTCGAGGAGACCGAAGTGACGTGCGAGTCGAGTCACATAAAGGCATAAGTAGATAGGACCCTTCCTACTGCGCTCTGTTTGATGGAGGACAGTGAGGGCGATGAAATAGGCAAGATCAAAGGTGCACCCTGTGGCCATGCTCCACAAAAAATATGCGTTGGTTGTACCAACGACGCCGATACTCTCCCTTTTATCAATTAAAGTATGAGCCAAGATGGCATAAATGTAGCACAGGGCCAGAGGAAGGGAAGTCGCATTTGACCGACTCAGGTCATAAGGCATCGTACTCTCCGTGAGGTCTACCCAGTAAAGGGATGGGGAGTAGTAGATGTGCCGGTATAATTAGAGAAACCTATTGGTACCCATAAACTCCTCATTATAGAGTCCCAATGTAGTTCCGAGCTCTCGGATGCTCATATGATACTCCATACTGCCAAGTCAGAAAGTAATAGTGTGCAGCTCGTCATGGGTCGACATCACCTACTGTAGGAGAAATCTCGAACCAAACTTTGAGGCCAGTTTTGAGTATGTGGGCTCGATGATGGACAAGAACTAATCCTAAGGAGTTGTAACAATGATGGCGCAGACATGATCAGCTAACTGGACCTGCTCTAAAGCGGCCCAATCAATACATCGACTTAATTCGAATGGCCTCAGTCGAAGAAGCTGATATAAGTCCTCTTGGGGACCCTGTGGAAATCAGAGATAGGGGTAGCTTGCATCGGCAGAAGGGTCCAAAGAAGAGGCCGCGTCAGGAGTCTTTCGCTGTTTCAAAGTGGGGATGGCGACCTTAGATTTCCTACGTGTGTTGGTCATGGTGTATCTGCAATAAAAGTGGACCAAATAACAATTTCAATATTCAAAGTAAAAACACGAATCGACACAATTGATTAGTTCAAATAATCATAAAACGAAAGTCGATCGTGTAAAAATCCACAGTCACAAGATTCAACACACAACTAAATACTTGAATCCAACTTGCACATGAAATAAGCAGTAAGAATAAACAAAGAGTAATAATATTACTAATAAAATAATAATAATAAAAGAAAACAATAAGTCATCAACTACTAACATAACTGCAGAAATACCAAAATGATGCATAACAATAATAAGACTAAGTAATAATAAGAAGAAATGAAAATGATAAAACAACCAAAACTAAAATGAACAAACTAATTTAAATCACCAAAACATAAATACATAGTTAAATAACATAACAAATATAAAAATAAAAATAATAAACATAATAATAAAAACAAATAGAAAGAATAATAAGAAAAAATGTTAATAAATAGAATAAAAATAAATAGTAAAAAATAATAATAATTAAAATAAAATAAAAATAAAGAGCAAGGGTAAAAGGGGAGAACCAACGGAGGGGCGGTGACAGTGTTGGAGGTGGGGTAGTTAGTACGAGGTGGGCACGGGGTTGGGACATGGCATAGGAGAAGTCACGGATGGTAGGAATGGGAAGGAGGTGTGCGCGTTGAAGGGAGAAGGAAGAGGAATCAGGGATAGTTTGAGGTGCAACACGATTGTGAGGGGTGAGGGGAAATGGGGTTTAGTTAGTTGGAAGACAAGGAGGGGAGAGATCGCGATGGGAAAGAGGGAAAATGGTGCTTCGACGAAGTGGTTCGGCAAGGGGAGAAGGGGGTTCAGTAGGGGTGGTGACTCGAAAAGTGAAGAGAGGGGGAGAAAAAAAGGTTCAGAGTTGGCAGGGGAAGGGCGAAGACGATGGCGATGGCAATGGAGGTAGACGTGGGTAGAGTGGCAGTTAGGGTTAAGAATTGAGGAAGAAAAATGACAAAACAAATTAAGGTTTGGGTTAAAAAAGGGGAACACAGTCGTGTAAAGGCCTGTGTTGGGCCACACGATTGTGTCACATGCCCGTGCGACATTTCCTCAGCCCATGTGCAATTTCCTTCACTTTTCCCACGCCCATGTGTGAGGCCATGTGAGTTACATGGTCTCACACACGCCTGTGTGTCCCGGCCTTTTCTCGCACACGGTCGTGTCTCTTACCCGTGTAACTCACTGACTTTAAATTAAATTTGAAAAATTAGCTCCAATACTCACATGGCCTAGGACATGCCCGTGTGTCCAAGTCGTGTGTGCTACATGATCATGTGGACTATCTTAGGCCGTGTAACCTTTGAAATTTGAAAAACATTAAGTCTCAAGACTCACATAGCCATAGACACGCCCATGTGTTCAGGCCGTGTGGGTCAAAAACACATTTTTTATTTAAGATTTTAAATTAGTATAAAATGGAATTAAAAGAATTAGCAAAAGTTAAGCACTCAGTTGTCTCCCGAGAAGTACTTATTTAGAGTCTAAGCTCGACTTACCTTGTTGCACGGTTACGGTGGTTCACCGAGCTGAAGCTCCTCTTTCTCGTTAACAATGTTTTTACCAAAATAAGGTCTAAGTCGAGTACTATTTACCTTAAATGTGCCAAATTCAGAATGAGTTACCTCAATTGTATTATATGGGAAGACGTTCAATACCATAAATGAGTTTGATCCATTTGATTCTAGCTCCGAAGGGGAGATTTGTGGATTCATTTTGTCTAGCAGTACTTTTTCCCTAACCTTAAATTGATTTGCTCTCATCACGTGCTCATCATGGCATTGCTTTGGCTCTTCATTGTGTTCTTTCGGTTTCTCCTTAGCATGCATCCCCCATTCATCTAGTTCACCTAGTTGCAACATTCACTCTTCATAAATTGTTTGATTTCTATCACCTTGATTGTAGCATTGCTCCATTATGTTTTCTTGAGGAGTTTCTTGCAAAGAAGGTTGATCCACATGGGCACTAACATTAACAGAACATTTAAAATCATCTTTATCACTAGATGTTCTCACAAAATCACGTGTTTGGAGAGTAATTGTTTCGTTACTTATATGAAGTACAAGTTTACCTATACCAACATCTATTACAGTATTAGCAGTTGCTAAAAATGGTCACCCTAAAATTAAAGGTACCTCACTACCCCCATCCATGTCCAACATAACAAATTAATGTGGAATATGAATTTATTAATTTTAACAAGAACATCCTCGATAACACCCCTAGGATATCTAATGGTTCTATCCACTAATTGAATACTCATCCTAGTTTGTTTGGGTTTCCCAAGACCTAGTTGTTTAAACATTTTATAGGATATGAAATTGATACTAGCCCCTAAATCAGCCAAAGCATTATCAACATTTAAACTACCAATTAAACAAGGAATGGTAAAACTCCTTGGATCTTTCAGTTTGTCGGGTAGTTTATTTTGTAAGATGACTGAGCAAATTGCATTGAGCTCCACAGTAAACCAATCGTCTAACTTCCATTTGTTTGCCAACAACTCTTTTAAAAGTTTGACATGACTGGGCATATGTGAAATGATAAGTTAATATGTAATTTTTTTAAAAAGTTTAAGAAATTTACCAAATTGTTCGTTCGTGTGATCTCTCTTCGTCGTATTAAGATATGGCACTTGAGGTTTATATTCTTTGGCAATCAGCTTTTGCTCTTTTTAGCTTACCTCAACATTATCGTTATTCACCATAATTTCTTACCTCGATTCTTGTTTAGATTCAACTAACCCTTCTTCATCTCGAACAGTAATTGCATGAAGCTGCTTCCTTGGGTTAGTTTCAGCATTTCTAGGCAAACTACATTGTGGTCTTTCCGAGATTAATTTAGCAAGTTGGCCTAATTGATTTTTAAGTTCTTTTGATTTTTTAGTGTTGCCTCAGTGTTTTGAAAACACATTTCTGACACTGAGATAAACTTGGTCAACATCTTCTTAAGTTCAACTTTTTCTCTTGCTGGTAAGGTTGTTGTTGGAAGCTTGGAGGGGGTTGTGCTTTTTGATTTCCTTGACCACCCTAAGAGAAATTGGGATGGTTCCTCCAACCTGCATTATAGTTGTTACTATAAGGGTCATTTTGAGGCCTAAAATTATTACCAATATAATTGATTTGCTTGTTCTCTATACTAGGACCGAAGGGTAAACATTCTGGATTATTTGTTCCACCTCTATTTATATTGCATTGCATCATTGGATATACTTGCGTAGACTATCAATTTTCTTATTAAGTAAGTCTCCCTAATTTGATAACATGGTGAGTGCATCTAAATTAAAGACACCGATTGCTTTCATCAGCTTTGTCCTCATGAGCTATTGTCAATTATTCAGTGCCATCTCCTTAGTAAATTCATAAGCTGCTTCGGGAGTTTTATTGTTCAGAGTTTAATCAACTGCTGCATCAATTAGCTACCTAGTTGAAGGATTCAAACCATTGTAGAAGATTTGAACTTGTAGCCAAAAAGGTAACCTATGGTGATGACACCTTCTCAATAAGTCTTTGCATCTCTCCCATGCATCATATGAAGTCTTTAAATTGATTTGAACAAAGGAAGAGATATCATTCCTCAACTTGGCTATCTTAGCCGATGGGAAGTACTTCAAAAGGAACTTCTTGGTCATTTGAGCCCTATAGTGATGAAACCTTGTGGTAAAGAGTTTAACCACTGTTTAGCTTTGTTCCTCAATGAGAAGGGGAATAACCATAAGTGAATTGTGTCATCAGTCGTGCCATTAATCTTGAAAGTATCATAGATTTCCAGGAAATTGACCAAATGAGTATTTGTATATTCGTATTGCAAAACCATCGAACTGAACAAACTATTGTACTATCTAAATAGTGTTCGACTTCAGTTCAAACTTATTTGCAGTAATAGTGAGTCGTATAATACTCGATTCATCCCTAGTCAGAGTGAGCTTAGCATAATCATACATAGTACAAGGAACAGGAGCTGCTATAGCTACAGGAGGTAGCTGAATATTCTGATTATCGTACATCTCCTCAGTAATAATGATGTCCTATTGTTTGTCTATTATTTTGTTGACTCTGCCTTGCTTCTCTATGATTTCTGTGAGCTATACTTTCAATTTCACTATCAAATAGCAATGGTCCCGACGGGTTTCTTCTAATCATAAACCAAAAGAACCTGCTAGAAGCAAGCAGAAGAAAAAAAATTAGAATGTAAAAATTAAACTAAAAACAAAAAAAACAAAATAAAAATGACTAAATTAAAAAATAAAGTCTTCCTAATATTTTAGTTCCCGACAACGGCGCAAAAAACATGATGTGTGTTTTCCGTGCTAACTAAAATTTATAACAAATGCAAGTGCACTTATTAAACAATAGTATAACTACGGTGAGTAGATATATCGTATCCAGGAGGTCTAAAATTATTAGTAATTATTGTTTTCTTATTATTTAGCCGAGAATTTGGAGTGATAAGTTTTAATCTAAAATTAATAAACTAATTTAACTAAGAACACAACAAAGAACGAATGAGGAAATAATCGAAAGATAACCAATGAGAGACACTTCCTAAGAAAGAATCCACCTAGACTCCTTCTATTATTATTAATTTGATTTAAACGATTTATTCACTTGGTTTCTTGATCTATAAAAATCCCTAAATTATACTAATATCTCTTTTCAGAGTAGAAGCAACTGACTCTAGGTAGATTAATTGAAATCTCTTTCTAATTAAAACCCTTATTGTCGCATTAACTCGATTTATAGATTCCCTTTTAGATTTGACTTGAATATGGTATTTTATGTCATCCCATTTCTATGATTGCATGCAACTCTACTCAAATATGCTAGATCTACTCTTAAACAGGGACTTTTGCTCCACTGAATTAAGCACATTAAACATGAATTAATATATCAGAAATATTAAAACAAGAAATAAACACACATAATTGAAAACAAAAATAAAGTATTTATCATGTAAAACAAAAATTAAATAATAAAATTCAACATAGGTTTCATCCTCCCTAGGTATCTAGGGAATTAGTTCATATTTCTGAAATAAAACATCTCAAAGTTAGAAAAACTACAAGAAACAAAGAAACTCATAAAAACTTCAGAAGAAATTAGAAGGAGATCTTCAATCTTGACGGAAATCTACTTCAGAGTGGCTCCAATGGTGTTCATTGAGTGTTTTCTTCAATCTTCTCTGATGGCTCCCATATCTCTTTTTCCGTTTAATATTTATTGACTTTAAAATGCTCAGAAAGCTTAAAAATTGTGTTTTTCCACGTTGGGAAGCAAGGTGCGAAATCGGCACGGGCTGGCACATGGGCGTCTGCCCAGCCTGTGTGGCTCTTGAAATCTACTATTTTTCTCCGATTTTTGCCCATTTTGCTCCCAAATGCTCACCTAACTATAGTGACATGATTTCAAAGGATCAGGAGCATCAAATTCACCAATTTGCATAATAATCATCCAGAAATGCAGTAAGAATAAGATTAAAATATGTTAGTTTTATCATTTATCAACAAGTTCCATCTCGGTAAATTTGAATGGATTTGACAAAATTGGAAATTTGTAGAATAGTCTAGACATCCTAACCCCACAACATCGAGCAATTTTTGTACTAATATTTTGTTTCATATATTTGAGTTTTACACTCTTATTGATGATCCTAAAACTAACTAAAAATTCGACTAAGGTAAGCTAACCTATCGAACAGTAGTATAGTTGAGGTGAGATTAGAAATATCGTATCCATGAGGACTAAAAGTACTATTAATTACTATCTTTTTATATCTAGCCTAAGAATTGAAGGGATGTTTTCTAAACTAAACTTAATTATCTAACTAACTAAGAACGCGACAGAGATACAAGTTGGAAAATATTCTTTGGAAAATCGATGGAGAAGACAATACCCAAGGAAGAATCCACCTAGACTTCACTTATTACTTCTGGATTAGACGATTTATTCACTTGACTTAATCCGTAGAAATCCCTAGTTTATGTTATCATCTCTCTTGAGACTAAAAACAACTGACTTTAGGTTGATTAATTGAAATCTCTTTCTAATTAAAACCCCTATTGCCACATTAACTCGATCTATGGATTCCCTTATTAGATTTGACTCTAATCTGGCAGATTTATGACGTCCTATCTCTAGGATTGTATGCAACTCCACTTAATTATGAATGATCTACTCTTAAACAGGGACTTTTGCTCCACTGAATAAGCACATCAAAAACTTGAATTAATGTCCTAGAATATTAAAGCAAGAATTAGAACTCACAATTAAGAATAAGAACACGTATTTATCATATAATTCAAATAGTAATAAGATCTGTCCTAGGTTTCATCTCCCTTAGGTATTTAGGGAGTTTAGTTCATAATAATGGAAAACATCTCAAAATTGGGAAAACAACAAAACATAAAGAAACCCAAAAAACTTCTAAGGAAATTGAGTGGAGATCTTTAATCTAGAAGTAGATCCTGCTTCCGAGCTGATTCTGATGGCTATCCTTGAGTATTTCCTACCTTCTACTCTGCATGTCCCCCCTTTGATCCTCTTCTAGGGTGTTTATATAGACTTTTGAATGCTTCAAAACCATTAAAATTAGCCTTTTCAGAGTAGAATTAGACTTGGGCTCGACAGGGACACAGCTGTGTGCCACGCCCGTGTGAAGGTCCTCAGGCCGTGTGCAATTCTGACTTGGTTTTTAGTCGACACGGCCATGACACATGGGCGTGTGGCCTGCCCATGTGTATCAAACGGGCATTGTGGTTTACCCGTGTGAAAATTCCTAGGCCGTGTGAAATATTGAGGTAAGCCCAATTTGTCCGTTTTTGGCCCGTTTCTTACTCTTTTCACCTTCCTATGCTCACCTGAGTATAAAAAATGAAATTAAAGGATTAGGAGCATCAAATTCACTAAATCTTATGACAAATCATCCAAAAATATGCCAAGTATGGGATAAAAATATGTATATATTATGGTTTATCAAATATCCCCACACTTAAGCATTTGTTTGTCCTCAAGCAAAATCCTCAACTCTCAATTAAAAAAAATTATTTTCAACTTATAATTCTCATCAATACTGTATCGAAATAAACCATAAGTAATCATATATTAAGAATTTAAAAAAAAATCAAAGTTTCAAACAATCCAAGTTGAGCACTTTAATCGTAAAATGATAAGTATCTCCCTTTATCTAAGTAATCACCTTTAATTCCAAATTGTCAAGAGTTGGCATCCTCACTAAAGATTCACTCAAATCACTAGAAGTGTTTAATGTTCAATAATTAAGCACTCAATAGTCAAACATGAAAAGTTATTACCATAGACTTGCATGAAAATCAAATCTCCACCACTATAAATGAGATGATACACAGATCAAAAGGTCTTTAATAGGGTTGTAATGGGGCTTGGGTTAAAGGTGTGGATAAAGGATGAAAATGGGGGTTAGAATCGAGATTAATTTAATAAATTACCAAACTTAGAAAAATGAAGCTAATTACTGAATTACAAACAAGTACGAAAACCATTCGGAACTAAGGAAGTGAACTTTTTCTCACTATAATAACTTTAACTTATCCAAGCTCTTTATAATATAAAAATAAATATACTATTTTTTTAAGAATAAGAACAAGTATGGAAAGTACATAGTAAGGAATAATTCAGCAACTGAAATGAACGAAAATAGTTAGGTAACTAACCAAATCAAATCTCGATAAAAAGGGAGTAAATAAAAAGGGAAAAATTCTTAATGAATAAAAAAAGGTTAAGTTGTGGTTTAGCATTAAGGGAGAAATCAAGAAACAATGGTTAAGGCTCAAAGGGGTTCACTAAGGGCCAATTATATGGGTAGGCTTTTTATAAGGTAAGTGGGTTAAAACTTAAGTGCCTTTATCATCTCAGTATATCAAATCAAAAGGTGTGGTCTTGACATGCATAATCGATGCAAGTTCTAGAATAGTAAATCAATATTGACACACTCATAAAAAAAATCAGTGAGCAAAAAGATTTATGCTCTAAAAGGCTCAAAGTCTCACAAAAATTATGGGTATTTGATGTCAATCCTGTAAATTTAAAATTTCAAGATAATACCTCAATTTAAGGAAACAACCTAGCAATTTTAATCCTCAAAAGTCAACTTATCATGCTTGATTTTCTAATTCCTTTAAAGTTTGAACAATCAATGCACAATTCCCTATGATTAAATTCAAAACATATTAATAAAAATTATAAATCAATCAGAATTCATTTTAACAATAGTATGAGTAAATTATTTGAGAACGAGATAAAAATTCAGGGATTTTCTAATAAACATATAAATAACCTCCCCACACTTAAGATGTACATTGTCCTCAATGTACGAAGATAGATAATAATAATATAAGCAAAATGTCAGAAGAGAGGGAGAGAGGCAAAACTGCCCTGTATTTTGGATGAAATCCTTGGAATAGTGAAAGCTAGAGTTATAGATAAGGCTAATGAAAGACACGATTCTAAGTTACTAATAAGAAAATAAACACAACTTGTGGAAGAGAATTAATGGATTACCTGATAATAACCACAAAGATAAACATAGTTCAAAATATAAAACATAAGTCTTAAGAAAAATAAATAAAATAAAAATAAATGGACTCAAAGGTCCTCATCATCATATGCATCAGCATCACGAGGTGGTGGTGGTGGAGGCGAGATATGGAAGTGCTCACAGATTTGCTGCAGAGTTACCACGTTGCTGTCGAACCTCACAAAACACTGTTGCTCAAAGTGAGTGAGTCGCTCGAATATATCAGTCAAAGTGCCAGTAGGAGGTCGATGACTCTGTGGTGGTGACCGTAAGTGTAGGTTCTCGTGAGGGGAAGGGACATTATCAGTAATGTCCTCTGACTCATCCTGGTCATCAGAGTGAACGAGTTTGTACTAAGGAAGGTCGAATCCACGGTGTCGCTTTATCATCCTCATGTGGATCATACTAGAAATTCCCTGAGGAGTCATCTGGCCTACTAATTTGAGTGTCGATGACATCTCTGGAGTATCGAAGAATCTGAAGTGTCAGGCGAGGCGAGTCACGTAGGGACCAAGACAGATAAGACCCCTCCTATGGCGGTCCGTCTGATGGCGAAAAGCAAACGCTATGAAATATGCCAAATCAAATACATGACCAGTCGTCATGCTCCAAAAGAAGTAAGCATCGGTGATGCTAACAATGCCGGTGCTCTTTCTCCTCCCAGTCAAAGTGTGAGCCAAAATGGCATGGATGTAGCGTAGTGCTGGAGAAAGAGATGTCACCTTCGAGCGACTCGCGTCATAACAAATTTGACTAGCTGTGAGATCGGTCCAACAACACGAGGGGGAGTAATGGATGTGATGGTAAAGGTGAAGAAAGTTATCGACACCTATAAACTCATCGGTATAGATGCCCAAAGCTACGCCAAACTCAAGGACGCTCATATGTCGCACTAAGCCACCAAGTTAGAAAGTGATAGTACCGGCCTCGTCATGGGTATTCATCACATGCTGTAGATGAAAAGTAGTGTAAAACTCCAAGGTGAGCTCTGAATAGGTGGGTTCGATAATCGCAAAGAACCGATCCCACAGGGCAATGGTAATGAAAACACGGACCTCATCAGCTAGTCTGACCTGCTCCAATACGGCTCAGTCAATACATTGGCCCAAACCTAGCGGTCGCATACGCAAAAGTTGAAACAAGTCATCCTGTGGGCCTGATGAGAATCGAAGTAGAAGGAGATGAGTTTCGGTTGAGGCGCTTGAGGAGGTTGCACCAGGACCCTTCTACTTTTTTGAAGCGGGGACGGTAGTTTTCTTACCTCGTGTGTTTGTCATAGTATTCCTGAAAAAGAAAATAAAATTGATCCAAATCAGAAAAGCAACTAAAAGGAGAAAACAACAAGTAAAGAACTATGTTAAAGTAAATTGGTAGATATGAATCAATTTTACAACTAGATAAAAAAGAACTATAATAGATGATGAAGTCAACATAAGAAAATATAATAATGGTAAGAGACAAATGAGACTAGCATAATGAATTGCACATGGGGTATTAAGAATGAAATAAAAGGGAATAACAGCAGCAATAGAGTGAAAATAATAATAATAATAAGAACTAACCTAAACCATTATGCATCAAAATAGAAATCATCATAACCAACTCAAAATCAAAATAATAAACACAAAAAAAAAGGAAATAAACAAAAATAAATAAAGTAAAATACAGAAATAAAGTGAAAATAAAAATAAAAAATAACAATAAAGAAAATAAAGAAAAGAAAAATAATGGTGGAAGAGTCAACTGACAGGGTGTATGGTGGTGTAGAAGGTACGGCGGCGGTTGGGGAGTGCGAAGGGGACTGGGGGTAAGTGTGTGTGTGCTGGTGTGGCGCGAAGGTGGGAGGGAAGAGGGGATGTGGGCGGGGGGCTGAAATGGGAGAAGGGGTGTGATAGAAGGAAGATGGGAGGGGAAAAGAAAGGAAAGGAAAAGAAAGGGTGGGCGGTGACCGGAGTGTGGAGGGGGGTTGCGACAGCTAGGGCTTGAGAAGGGAAAATTTGAGAAGAAGAAGACAAAAAAATGTTAGGGTTGGGGGTTTTAAAAGAGACACGATCATGGGAGGCCTGTGTCGAGCCACACGGTCGTGTCACATGCCCTTGTGGACTTTATGTAGCCCGTGTTAATCGCGAATATTGAATGCCTATTCATCACATGGATTGGGACACGCCCATCTGCACAAGCCGTATGGTTCCTACGGCCGTGTCGCACAGTCGTGTGCCATGTCCTGCGCTTCTTCCACGTCATTGTGTTATCTCACACACCTGTGTGCCTGAACACATGGCCGTGTGGTTTGCCCATGTAGCTCCCTGGTTTATTTAAAATTTGAAATTTCAGCTCCAAGTTTCACACGGCCGTGTCGCACGATCATGTGGCTCGATACTTGTAGATTTTTAGCCCTGTTTCCACACGGCCAAGGACACGCCCATGTGGGTTACTGTTCTTGCATAAAAATACGAAAAATAGATAAAATAAATGGGTTAGTGGTATTAGTGCTCGTGTTGCCTCCCAAGAAGTGCTTTTTTAAAGTCTAAGCTTGGTTTGACCTTATGGGGATGTTTAGGCAGGTTTGCGGAGCCGTAGCTCCTCTCCACTGTCTTTAAAATCCTCACCGTTATAAAGTTTAAGACAATGTCCATTTACCTTAAAAGTGCCTTGAGTTGGGTGACTTACCTCTACAGTGCCATATGGAAAACCATTTAGTACCGTAAAAGGAGTCGCTCCGTTTGTATTAAGCTCTGAAGTAGCAATTCGGGGGTCTTTTTCATCTAACAATACTTTGTCCCCGACCTTAAATTGCTTTGTTTCATCCCTACACTCATTGTAGTGTCGCTTGGATTCATTGTGTACTTTTGGTTTCTCTTTGACATGTATTCGCCATTCGTCTAGTTCATCAATCTGAAGCCTTCATTTTTTGTGAGTCGCTCTGTTTTTGTTGCATGGATTAGAATGAGGCTCTATCACTTTCTTCCTAGGGGATTCCTGCAAAGAAGTTTGTGCCTTAACATTACTCAAGTTAAAAGAACTTAAACAATCGTCTCGATTACTAGATATATTAGCAGAATCACGAGCTTGAAGTTTAATCGTGTCATCTCCTACACGAAGTATCAATTCACCTGTGCCAAGATCGATGATAGTTCTTGCAGTTGCTAAAAAGGGCCTTCCTAAAATTAAAGGTACGTCACTATCCTTATCCATGTCTAAAACAACAAAGTCAATTGGGAATATAAATTTATCAATTTTGACAAGCACATATTTAATAATACCCCTAGGAAATCTAATGGTTTTATCTGCTAATTGAATGATCATCCTAGTTTGTTTGGGTTTCCCAAGACCTAGTTGTTTAAACATTTTATAGGGCATAACATTAATACTTCCCTAAATCATCCAAGGCATTGTTAACATTCAAACTACCAATTAAGTAAGGAATCGTAAAACTCCTTGGATCTTTCAACTTGTTGGGTAGCTTATTCTGTAGAATGGCTGAGCAAACTGCATTTAATTCCACATGCGACACAACATCTAACTTTCGTTTATTAGCTAAGAGCTCCTTTAAAAATTTCACTGAGTTGGGAATCTGTAAGAGAGCTTCAATAAATGGTAAGTTAATATGCAACTTCTTTAAAAGTTTTAGAAATTTACCAAATTGTTCGTCTGTGTGGTCTTTCATTTTTGCATTAGGATATGGTACACGAGGTTTATATTCTCTGCTTACCGATTTCTGTGTACCATGATTCATCTCATCCTTACCATTACTTACCACAGCTTCGTGCCTCGTTTCAAATTTAGATTCAACTAACCCTTCTTCGTCGCGCACCGTGATGGCATAGAGTTGCTCTCTTGGGTTAGTTTCTGTGTTACTAGCCATGCTACCTTGTGGTCGTTTAGAAATCAGCTTAGCAAGCTGTCCTATTTGAGTTTCGAGCCCTTGAATTGATGCTTGCTGATTCTTAAGCGCTGTTTCGGTATTCTAAAAACGAGTTTCTGACACCAAGATGAATTTTGTGAACATCTCTTCAAGGTTCGGTTTCTTATCATGTTGGTAAGGTGGTTGTTGAAAACCTGGAGGATGTTGTGGTTTTTGATTTCCTTGACCACCCCACGAAATTGGGATGGTTTCTCCAACCTGCATTATAAGTGTTACTATACGGATTATTTTGAGGTCTAGGATTATTACCCATATAGTGGACTTGTTCTTCCTTGGTGCTAGGGTTGAAGGATGGATATTCTGTGTTGTGCATTCCTCCTCCATTTGAATCACACCTCATCACTGGATATACCTGAGTAAAACCATACAAACCATCAATCTTTTTATTTAAAAGTTCTACCTGGTTAGATAGCATAGTGACCGCGTCGAGGCTGAAAACACTAGCTGCTTTTGCCAGCTTCGTTCTCATGACTTACCACTGATAATTATTCAGTGACATTTCTTCAATAAATTAGTAAGCCTCTTCGGGTGTTTTTTTGTTTAAAGTTCCATCGGCGGCTGTATCGATCAGTTGTTTTGTTGAGGGGTTACACCGTTGTAAAAAGTCTGGACTTGTAGCCATAAAGATAGCCCATGGTGAGGGCACCTTCTCAATAAGTCTTTGTATCTCTCCCATGCATCATAAAGAGTTTCTAAATCCATCTGCACAAAAGAAGAGATATCATTCTTCAATTTTGATGTTTTGGCTGGCGAAAAGTATTTAAGTAAAAATTTTTTGGTCATTTGTTCCCAAGTTGTGATTACCCCTCGTGGTAACGAGTTCAACCACTGTTCAGCCTTATTCCTTAATGAAAAGGGAAACAACTGAAGGCGAATGGCATTGTCAGAAATGCAATTTATTTTGAAAGTATTGCAGAACTCTAAGAAATTGGCCAAATGAGTATTTGGGTCTTCATCCTGCAAACCATCAAACTGAACAAACTGTTGCATCATTTGAATAGTGTTAGGTTTCAGTTCAAAATTATTTGCAGTAACAGCAGGTCTAACTATACTCGATTCAGTTTCTGTTAAAGTAGGTTTAGCATAATCATACATAGTACGAGGAGCGAGATTCTAATCTACTAGATTTGCAGCAACCACAGGAGGCAGTAGATTATTTTGATTTTCAGCCATCTCTTTGGTTGTAGTATGGATATCGTCCTATCGCTCTTCCTCTATGTATTGTACACTTTGCCTTATTTCTCTTCGGTTTCTGCGAGCTGTGCTCTCGATCTCACTATCAAAAAGCAAAGGTCCTGACGAGTTTCTTCTAGTCATAAACTATAAAAACCTACCAGAAGTAAATAAAATAAAATTTAGTAATTAAAACAAAAACAAAATTAAATTGCAATAAAAACAAAAAAATGGCTAAAGTAATAAAAATTAAGCATTTCTAATATCTTAGTCCCCGGCAATGGCGCCAAAAAAAACTTGATGGTCTTGAAACTAACTAAAAATTCGACTAAGGCAAGCGCATCTATCGAACAATAGTATAGTTGAGGTGAGATCGGAAATATCGTATCCACGAGGACTAAAAGTACTAGTAATTACTATCTTTTTATTATATAGCCTAAGAATTGAAGGGATGTTTTCTAAACTAAACTTAATTATCTAACTAACTAAGAACGCGACAGAGATAAAAGTTGGAAAATATTCTTTGGAAAACCAATGGAGAAGACAATACCCAAGGAAGAATCCACCTAGACTTCACTTATTACTTCTGGATTAGACGATTTATTCACTTGACTTAATCTGTAGAAATCCCTAGTTTATGTTATTATCTCTCTTGAGACTAAAAACAACTGACTTTAGGTTGATTAATTGAAATCTCTTTCTAATTAAAACCCATATTGTCGCATTAACTCGATCTATGGATTCCCTTATTAGATTTGACTCTAATCTGGCAGATTTATGTCGTCCTATCTCTAGGATTGCATGCAACTCCGCTTAATTATGAATGATCTACTTTTAAACAGATACTTTTGCTCCACTAAATAAGCACATCAAAAACCTGAATTAATGTCCTGGAATATTAAAGCAAGAATTAGAACTCACAATTAAGAATAAGAATAAGTACTTATCATATAATTCAAATAGTAATAAGATCCATCCTAGGTTTCATCTCCTTTAAGTATTTAGAGAGTTTAGTTCATAATAATGGAAAACATCTTAAAATTGGGAAAACAACAAAGCATAAAGAAACCCAAAAAACCTCTAAGGAAATTGAGTGGAGATCTTCAATCTAGAAGTAGATCCTGCTTCCGAGCTAATTTCGATGGCTATCCGTGTTTCCTGCCTTCTACTCTGCATGTCCCCCATTTGATCCTCTTCTAGGGTGTTTATATAGACTTTGGAGTGCTTCAAAACCCTCAAAATTAGCCTTTTTCGAGTAGAATTAGACTTGGGCTCGACAGGGACATGGCTGTGTGCCACGCAGGTGTGAAGGTCCTCAGGCCATGTGCAATTCTGACTTGGTTTTTAGTCGACACGGCCATGAAAACGGGCATGTGGCCTGCCTGTGTATCACAGGGCATGTGGTTTACCCGTGTGAAAATGCCTAGGCTGTGTGAAATACTGAGATAAGCCCATTTTGTCCGTTTCTTACTCGTTTCACCTTTCTATACTCACTTGAGTATAAAAAATGAAATTAAAGGATTAGAAACATCAAATTCACTAAATCTTATTATAAATCATCTAAAAATATGCCAAGCATGAGATAAAAATATGTATATATTATGGTTTATCACTTATTAAACTTCATTTCTATTTGTTTGTGAGATTCAAATATACAATCAACTGCTGTTTGTAAAATTACCCCATTGAAATGAATATATATGAAGAATTGATTATTTATCTTTGATACAATATCTGTAAAATAAATTACAAAAATAAAAAGTAGTTTTTATTTAAAAAATAGTAGCTCCTACAAAAAATATTATTGAATACAAATAATTACAAACTAACCTTATAAACTTGAACATGATTTTTAAAATTTAAAACACAAATCTTTCTTCTTTTTATTTGTTTTCTCCCCTCCTACTATACACAAATCTTCCTTTTTTTTGCTTTGTCTTTTAAACAGACACCAAAAACTTCAACGAAAACCAAAACATTCAATAGATGTAATTTCTTGGCTAGGGTAGAGTTATGTAGTTCAAGCGGTGCTGCCTGACAGCGTGACAGGATCATTGGTGTCACCTGGCATTTTGGTGGCACCACTAACAAATCTTTTTTCTAGTCTCTTTTTTCTCTTCCCAGCTACTTTTTATTTTGAAAAAATATTGGTGTTGCCAGACACACTAGGGACACCCATTAATTTTTTTTTGACAATTTGCTACCGGTGTTGCCTGACAGCATGGCGACATCAATTAAAATTAAAAAAACAATCATCAGTGCCACTTGATAGACCGACGACACTTATTAAAAATTTTTCCCTGATAGCCACCGGTGTCGCCTGATACGATAGCAAAAAAATATTTTTTTTTTCGTTTATTACTGACATTATATTTTTTTAAAAATAAATTAACTTGTGCCGCGAATCTAATTAAAAATAATAATTTTCTTTTTTTTTTTAAAAAAAAGAGGTGGTGCTTCTGATTAATTGGTACCAACTTTTACATTAACAAAGGAGTCATTTTTATATATACTTTTTTTTAAGTAATTTCATAATTAATTAATATTTTAAAATTATTCTTATAAAAAAAAAGCTGGCAATTTTGTATTGGCAACATTATCAATCAAATTGATAGTATCTTTCATTAAAAAGTTTCACTACAATTGATTAATCATTAAAAAAAGGGTTCACTTACGTAACTGTGGGTAATTAATAAATTATTTTAGTAAATTCATTTAAAATGGAAAGTTGGGGAGTCTGACAATCGTAAAGCACCCCCACAAAAATACATGTTCCCATTTGGCATTTCAATCTTATTTGTCACTTCTCTCGCCAATCACTAAGCTTTGGTCACACTGGAAAAGGGCATGGAGTTTCAAACTCTAAACAACTTAGAAACAGAACTCCATGAGCCTCCTCAAGTTTTGTTTGAAGACTATGACAGCACCTGCTCCACACCTTATGTTAGTGCTCCTTCAAGCCCTGGTCGGGAACCAGGACCAGGATGGATTCATGGTGGGTTATTTTATAGTGCACCAGCTAGCCCCATCCACTTTACAATGACCTCAATAGCTTCAAAGGTATCATCAACTCGACCATCTTCACCTGATAACTCACCGCTGCCTCTTGGTTCCGAGTTTGAGTTTTCTGCAAGGTTTGGTTATACTGGGTCGGATCAAACAAGATCCATGACCTCAGCTGATGAACTTTTCTTAAATGGGAAGATCAGACCCTTGAAGCTATCAACTCATTTGGAAAGGCCTCAGGTTTTGGCTCCTTTACTGGATGTTGAACATGAAGATGATGACGGAAGTGAAGATGTAAGAGGCAGAGATGTGAAGGTGAGGGTGGATAAGAGAAGAGCAAGATCCATGTCCCCTTTAAGAAATGCTACTTTCGGCCTTAAAATCCATGACCAAAACATGTGCCTAGATAAAGATTTAGGCCATAAAACTGACAGGAACAACAATGAAACCATCAGTGATCCAATGTCAGCTTCTTCTTCTTCTTCTTCAGATGGAAGAAGATCAAAAGGATGGGTTTTTCTTAAAGGTTTTATAAGGAGCAAAAGTGAAGGGCGAAGCAACAATATTAAGTTATGGTCAACTTTTTCATTCTCTCCATTGAAGGAAAAGAAAGCAGGGAACAAGAGCAATGCTGTGGTTCAGGAACCTAACCACAAACCTGTGAATGGAATAGGGAAGAGGAGGGTTCCACCATCACCCCATGAATTGCATTACACAGCAAATAGAGCACAAGCTGAAGAAATGAGGAAGAAGACTTTTTTGCCTTACAGACAAGGCTTGCTTGGGTGTTTAGGGTTCAGCTCAAAAGGTTATGGTGCCATGAATGGCTTAGCTACAGCTTTAAATCCTGTTTCTTCCAGGTAACTGATCCACTTGGTTAGGGGAATCAAAGAAATTATATAGATTAAAAAAAAAAGAAAACCCTTCTTAGGTTTTCATTAACTTTTATTATCATAAATGTATTTTATAGTTAGAAAATGTAAAAATATTATGCAATACAATCTAATATCTATTTTCCATATCTCTTGTATTTTGCAGTGAAGATGCAATACAATATAATATAGTACTTCCTCTGATAAATGTTTATCTATGAGCACATTATGTGTTTCATAAGATAAAATATTTGAGAATAAATTTTAATATGATGTTTTTATTGTTCATCCATCTAGACTGATTTTGAAATTTAGTGAGCTTACTAAAGCAATGGGTATATTGTACCGATGTTGAAAAACAAATAATTAGAACAGCACCTGCCATTGTTGATGTATTTGTAATTAGATATTAAACTGAGATTATAAAAAGTTAGCAGGTTTTCTTCTTTGGGGGACCTAAGCATGATCTATGTTTCATCATCATTAAACACTGTTCCTGTTAGAACATTGAAGCAATAATAACAATAATATCACACTCATCGTTCAGTTGAGGGTTCTTAACTCTCAACTTCCCTGGTTTTCAAATCGGTGGCACCGCTAATGCCCAATGGTTACACCACATTAGCACTAGCACATCAGTTCGCTATTCGCTTCGCTTCAAGTAAACTGTATCTATACTATTAATAAATGATTTTTAGTATTCGAATTTAGTTGTATTATTCGATGAGACTTTAATATTTTTAATTTACAATAAAAACATGTGTAGTGTAAAATTTAAACCTATATTAAAATTTTTTTAAATTTACCACTTAATTAAGATTTTATTTTAATTTATTTATATATTTTAATTTTATTATGTATACTTTATTACCTATGTACATATTAAATTTCTAATTACATGGTTTCATTTTTCCTTATTTATTATATATTATTTTTAAATATATGTTCATATTTTAAATTTATAATTTCAATATACATACGTATACAAATATTATATCACTCATATAATTGTTTGTAAATAAACATGACTGTAATTTGAGACCAACTATATTTTCGAAAACAATGATAAAAAACCACAAAAGTAGTTAGATGTGAAGACATAATGAGGTCCAGGGGCAGACCGATGCATGGGCCAGAGGCGAATTTAAAATTTTCTTATGTATATCAAATTGACCCAACAACTTTTAAAATAAATATTGTTATATATTAACTTAAATTATTAATAAAAATAAATTTGATAAATTTATCTATAATTTAATTGGGTCTTTATCAAATTTAAATCACATAAGTGTAATTTTAAAATAATTTTATTTTATCTTTCTTAACTAGCTTTACTGAAAATTTCTCAATTTTTTCCTTCTTTCAAGCTTCGAGTTTCTTTCTCAGCAAATCTTATCCCAAAACAAAATCTCTTTTAATTGAGGTTTGTAAATTTTTTTTTGTAATATTTTTATTTTTCATTTTATTTTTCTATTTAATTTCTAATTATATATATTTTTAGCACAATAAACTCATTATAAGTTTTATGAGATTTCACGCATTTAAAACAAAGATAAAGGACGGAGAAAAGGATTCTTTAGCAAATATGTAAGTTGATTTTTTTATCATATTTTTATTTTTCATGATCCACTTAACTCAAGAAAATGACAAATAAGCGTAAATTTTATGAAATATTTTTTTTTATTTTTAATAATTTTGAATTTTTTAAATAAAAGTAAATAGACTAAAAATATTATGGGTTCTTTACTAAAAGCATTATTCCAAAGGGTGTTTCTTTGATGATTAACAATTTTAGCTTTACACAATAGTAGGTGTATATATGTAATTTATCCCATAAAACCAATAATGTAGTGGATTATATGTAGCAAGTATGTAGGTGTATATATACACACACATACAAATGTAAATTTTTATATCTTACAAACTTATAGTGTAGTGGAACTGATGTTATATTTCCCGTTGGAAGCAAAACAAGAAATATAAATTTAAATTAATATATATGTGATTATAGGCTGTGCAAATTTATTGTTCATTAGAAAGGAAAAAAGATTGGATTTTTTTTTCTAGAGAAAGATGTTGATACCATAGAAAGTAGTATACCACCCAAATTTTCTAGGCTTGATTATCAAAGTTGTACTCAATCTCCTCTAAAATCTTTGCTTGTCGATGTTAAAGAAGTTAACTATCCTCTAATAAAACATGATTCAGGATTACATTGACTAATGATTAATAAAAAAATACTTGCAATCCTTTCCGGTCCTCGCACATATTGCTAGCCCCATCATAACCTTGATATTTTGAATATCAAAATTATGATAAAAAAGAATAGCACATATTTTGATTTTAAGAATTAATGATTGTGCCATGAGAAAGGTAAAAAAAAAAACCTCCCTAATAAAGCCATCTTTATCAGCAAATCTCAAAAGAAGATCCATTTCTTCTCTTTTCTATTCATCACATGCTTCATTAACAATGATGCAAAATTTTAAGTCTCCAATATCTTCACGGATCTTCTTTTGCACTTTATTAGCAAGAACATGCAAAATCTCCTTTTGAATTGGAAGAGAGACATATTTAGCTGTTTTAGAAGCATTTTCCAACACAACGTTCTTAACGACACCATTATAGGAAGTTAAAAGTTGAATCAACTCAATAAAATTACCACGGCTTTTTGAATTAAGTGTCTCATCATCACATTTAAAAGCATAAGCGTGAAATCCAAGTCATAGAACAACATCTATAGAAGCCTTAACTTGTAACCTATTATTCAAAATTTGTTGCAAACTTTGTTGGTGCATTACTTTATAAATATACCTAGATTGCTTCATCAATCCACACAAGATTTCAAGGCATTATTATGTGGTGAACAAGGATCACCTTCAATGTGATTAAGAAATGCACAAATTTTCTTAGAATTAAATTTTTTCCTACTTCTAAATCCTTTAATAGTGAATACGTCCCAACTAAATCATCAAAGTTTCACCTTAAAAAGGTTAATGGTAAGCGATATAGGACATCCTTAGTTGGAGAATATTCAAGCCAAGAAGGAAATTGAGTAAATCAAGAATACTGAAAACACCTAGGATGTTCTGTTAGTGAATATGGATAACTAGAAAGATGAATTTGATAGAGACATGCTCTCAAGTAAGCATGTCGAACTCCATCTCATTGATTTAACTGCATATTCCCATATTGGTCGACGTTGTTGGATTTGGTGCCCTAAGTGTAGTATATTCATTTTGTAACTTTTATTTTTTGAACAAATTGGTTTAACAATAACATCCATTAATTACATTAATACCGTTTATATATTGTCCTCAATGTTTTTCCATGCAAAACAAAATAGAGACAAATATTGGCTTACTAGTTATTAACGCTTAAATAATACCAAGCGAAATTACATGGTTGGATCGTAATATAGAAAGACAACTTGTATTAGTAGATGAACCTAAAAATGTCTTTAGCCTAATTGGAATGAGAAAACTGATTGAAAGTCTAATATGTCATCTATCAAGCCCAATTGAGGAGATACCTTGTCTTGAGCATCAAAACGAATGATTCCCAAAAGATAGAGGCATAGATGTAACTAGTTGGACTGATATTACATCGGGCTTGACCCAAGTAGAATAGATCCTGGATCCATTTATGGATTTATTCACTTGTGGTGTTCATAGTGTGACATATGATAAACCGTAATTTATACATATTTTTACCCCATGCTTAACGCATTTTATGGATGATTTCCCATTAGAATTGGTGAATTCAATGCTCCTAATGCTTTAATTTCATGTTTTATACTTATGAGAGCATAGGAGAGCAAAAGGAACGAGAAACGGGCCAAAGTACCAAATCAACACGGCCTGGACCTCCTCACACGGGCAGACCACACGGTCGTGTCAATTTGGCAGGCTCGAGCACGGCCTGAAGTAATCGCACACGGGCGTGTCCCTGCCGAGCCCAAGTTGAGTCCAATTCAAAAAAGGCTAATTTTGAGGGCTCTTAGGCATTCCAAAGCCTATAAATACACCCTAGAGGAGGAAGAAAAGGGAGACACATAATAGGGAGTAAGGAATTACTCCAAGGAAGCCGATTGATCTATCTCAGAAGTCGGATTCACCATCAAGACTGAAGATCTCTCTTCAATTTCCCCTCCAGGAGTTTTGGGTTTTCTTTATGTTTTGTATTCTTTATTATTCTGAGATGTTTTCTTATTTAGTTATGAACTAAAACCCCTAAATACCTAAGGGGAATGAAACCTAAGACGAATCTTGTTATTATTTTCTGAATTGTATGATAAATATTTAACTTGTTCTTAATTATGTGTTCTTAATTCTTGTTTCGATATCCCAGGATACTGAATCAAGATAAGCTCTTATTTAGAGGAATAAACCCTGTCTAAGAGTACATTTGTCATAATTAAGCGGAGTTGTTTGCGCGCCTAAACATAGGGTGACAAGATTTTGCCGGATTAGGGTGAAATCTAATAAGGGGATCCATAGATCGAGTTAATGCAACCCTAGGGTGTTAATTAGAGAAAGGTCTCAATTATTCAATCTAGGGATTAGACGTTATTAGTCTTGAATAGGGATAATAACATAACTAGGGATCTCTACGGAACAAGTTAAATGAATAAATCGTCCGATTCGGAACCAGAATAACAAGTATAGTCTAGGTGGATTTTTCCTTAGGTATTGTCTTAATTCAATCGATTTTCCAAAAAGCAATTCCCCAATTCCATTCTCTGTGAATTCTTAGTTTAGATAATTAGTTAGTTAAAATAAAACCACTTTATTCTTAGGCTAGATAATAAAAAGACAGTCATTACTAGTACTTTTAGTTCCTTTGGGTTCGACAATTCAGTCTTGCTAAAACTATACTACTGTGCGATAGGTACACTTGCCTACATCGCGATAATAGTTAGTTTCAAGAAAGATTAATTATAAATATTTAAAACCTATCACGAAATCACGCGATCAAGTTTTTGGCACCGTTGCCGAGGAACTAAGATATTAGGAACGCTCAATTTTTATTAATTTAGCCATTTATTTTTCTTGCAATTTAATTTAATTATTATTATTATTATTTATTAATTTACTTTTTCTTTCTCTTGGCAGGTTTTTATAGTTTATGACTAGAAGAAACCCGTCAGGACCACTACTTTTTGACAAAGAAATCGATCGCACAGTTCGTAGACATCAAAGAGAAATAAGGTGAAGCTTAAGATACATAGAGAACGCCCAAGAGGACGATACTCAACCCCCAACTGAAGAGATGGCTGAAAACCAAGACAATCAGCTACCTCCTGCAATTGCGGTTAATCAAAATCCTGCTCCACGCACTATGTATGATTATGCTAAACCTTCTTTAACAGGAACTAAATCGAGCATAGTTAGACCTGTTGTAGCTGTAAATACTTTTGAACTAAAACCTAACACTATTCAAATGATACAACAATTTGTTCAGTTTGATGGTTTGCAGGTTGAGGATCCCAACGCTCACTTAGCAAACTTCTTAGAACTATGCGATACATTTAAAATTAATGGTGTTTCTGATGATGCCATTCGTCTTGGGTTATTCCCTTTTTCATTGAAAAACAAAGCTAAACAGTGGTTGAACTCATTACCACAAGGGTCAATCACTACTTGGTAACAAATGACCAAAAAATTTCTATTAAAATATTTTCTGCCGGCTAAAACGGCTAAATTACGTAATGATATCTCTTCGTTTGTGCAGATGGACTTAGAAACTCTTTACGATGCATGGGAGAGATACAAAGACTTACTGAGAAGGTGCCCTCACCATGGATTATCGCTTTGGCAAGGTGCCCTCAATATGGGTTATCGCTTTGGCTACAGGTTCAAATGTTCCATAATGGCCTGAACCTTTGACTCGACAAATGGTTGACGCAGCTGCTGGCGAAACCATCAATAATAAAACACCTGAAGATGCCTATGAGTTTATAGATGAGATGTCACTGAATAACTATCAGTGGCAAGTTATGAGGACTAAGCCAACTAAATCAGCAGGCATTTATAACGGCGATTTGGTTACTATGCTGTCAAATCAGCTAGAACTTCTAAATAAAAAGATTGATGGCTTACTTGGTTCTACTCAGGTACATCTAGTAATAAGGTGCGAGACGAATGGAGGAGGAGTATGCACAGAGTATCAACCCTTCAACCCTAGCATCGAGGAGGAACAAGTCCAATATATGGGTAACAATAACTCTCGATCCCAAAATAACCTATATAGTAACACTTACAATGCAGGTTGGAGGAACCACCTTAACTTCTCGTAGGGCGGTCAAGGAAATCAAAGACCACAACATTTTCTGAGTTTTCAATAACCACCCTATCAACAGGAAAAGAAGCCGAACCTTGAAGAGATGCTCTCAAAGTTTATATCAGTGTCAGAAACCCATTTTCAGAACACTGAGTCAGTACTTAAAAATCAACAAGCGTTGATCCAAGGGTTCAAAACTTAGATAGGCCTGCTTTCCAAACTAATCTCTGAATGACCACAAGGTAGCTTGCCAAGTAATACTGAACCCAACCCAAGGGAATAGCTCAACGCAATTAATATTCAAGATGACGAAGGAGTCATTGAGCCTAAACCAGAACCGAGGCAAGAAACTGTGATTAGCAAAGGTCAAGGTGAGGTAGGTCATAATAAAAACAAATTAGTGAATGTCGAATATAAAATTCGTGTGCCATACCCCAACGCGACAAGGAAAGACCGCTCAGATGAACAATTCGGTAAATTCCTTAAAATCTTAAAAAATTACATATTAACTTACCATTTATTGAAGCTCTATCGCAGATGCCAAATGTAATAAAATTTTTAAAAGAGATTTTAGCAAATAAGCGAAAGTTGGACGAGGCGTCGCATGTGGAGCTAAACACAGTGTGCTCAGCTATTCTGTAAAATAGGCTACTTAACAAATTAAAAGATCCAGGGAGTTCTACGATTCCTTGCTTAATTGGTAGTTTAGATGTTAATAATGCATTAGCTGATTTAGGGGCTAGTATCAACATCATGCCTTACAAAATGTTTAAGCAACTAGGTCTCGGGAAACCCAAACAGACTTGGATGAGTATTCAAGTAGCAGATAAAACTATAAGATTCCCTAGGGGTATTATTGAAGATGTGCTAGTTAAAATCGATAAATTTATATTTCCCGTTGACTTCATTGTTCTAGACATAGAGGAGGATAGCAACACTTCTTTAATACTAGGAAGGCCCTTTTTAGCAACTGGTAAAAAAATTATTGATGTTGGCACAGGTGAACTCACACTCCGCGTGGGAGATGAAACAATTACCCTTCAAGCTCGCAATTCCGGCAACACATTGAAAATTGAAGGTGATCATCTAAACCATTCTACTAAAACTGACAATATAGTGCAACCTTCTTTATAAGAAATGAGTCTGAAGGAAGTACATGAGCCATTTTCAAGCAATAGTAGAGGACCTATTCATGAAGATCAAAGGCTACAAATTGAGGAGCTAGATGAATGGCGGACGCATAAACCGAGAACACCCGACAAACCGAATCTATGACGGAACGAGCTCAATACCTTTCTAAATCAACTTAAGGTTGGAGATAGAGTCTTATTAGATGCCGCAGATCACCACATTATTGCTACCACACTGAATGAAGAAATCCCTCTTATGGTACTCAGCATTTTCCCATTCGATACGGTTGAGGTGAGTCATCCCAAGTTCAGCACTTTTAAGGTAAACGACACCCGTTTAAAACCTTATTTTGATGAGATTGATAGCAGGAATGAGGAGTATAAACCCCTCAAACCACCATGATCATTCAACAGAGAGGTAAGTCAAGCTTAGACTATAAATAAGCGCTTCTCGGGAGGCAACTCGAGCACTAACTGTATTAACTTCTTTAAAATTTAGTCTTCAACACCTAACTTACTAACGGAGCTCTTGAATACAGGTTTTTCACAGAGACACGGGCAAGCACACAGGCATGCTTAGGGCCATGTGAAAATAGGGCAAAGATTTCCCCAAACACGGGCTACGAATAAAACGCCACGACCATGTGACATGGTTGTGGTCGAGCCTACCAAAACAACAAGGGCGTACGACACGCCTGTGTGGAAGAACCGTGGGTGAACCTGTTAAAATAGCACGGGTGTGTGACACGCCCGTGTCTAGCACCCGTGGTCGAACCTGTTAGATTGACACGGGTGTGGGTCTTAATACACGGGCGTGGGAGAAGCAAACAACGCCAGACACGGACGTGCGACATGGCCTTGTGCACCCACACGCCCAAGGAACACGGGCATGGACTAAATGTCAAAAGCGCTCAAATTCAAAATTCGCGAATCACACGGGCTGAAATTGGGGAACATGGGCATGTTACTTGGCCGTGTGCCCCAAAATCTATAAATCCCCTACACTATTCATTGTCTTCCCTACTCAAAAACCCTAACCCTAGCAGCTGCAATTCCACATGGCCTCCCTTCCATGCTCGTGCGCCGCCTCCAACTCCATTTTTGACGCCTGATTTCTCTCCCTTAGCGTTTGTGTACTCTTTTCACCTTTTTTCTACTTACTTTTAATGTTTATTTTTAAAATAATCTTTATTTTTCTCTTACTATTTCCATTTTGTTCATTATTTTTGCAGTATTAGATTATTTATCATACATTTCATGTTAAATCGAGTTGTTAGGAAAGCCTCACTCTTTTGTCATACACATGCCATTACTATGCCCATTCTCATGCCATTACAATGATAATGTCACGAAATTATGCTATCAAAATAATTATGTTGGTTATGTTTGGTTAATATTAGTAGTGTCACTGAAATTTTGATTTTTATTTGAAATTTGTCTTCATTTTACTTTGATCATTCCTCAAGATGAATTAATGGTTTTGATTGCAAGTACCGTGTCATCTTCACGAGGAAAGAAAACCACCGTACCTGCTTCGAAGAAGAGGAAGGAAGCGTCATCATCTGCGGGTCCAACCACGAAAATTCATCACCCTCTCCTGCAGTTCCCCCGAGGGCCCCAAAAAGAACTTTTCCAAATACTTCGGGCTTGACCTTTAATTGCGGGCCACTGCATCGACTGGGCTGCCGTAGAACAAGTTCAGTTGGCTGATGCGATTTGTGCCCTCCTAACCACCGACCCTTGGGAGCTTTCTTTAAGATCATCGAGCCAACATACCTCGAGCTCACTATGGAACTATGCTCAACGTTCCATCTTCAGACCGTAATGACGAACTACGATGATCCCAGCACGGTCCAATTTTGCCTAGGCGAATTAATCTGCTAGCTAAGCATCGCAGAGTTCGGTGCTGCACTGGGCTTATATACGGAAGAGTTCAAGGAGGAGAATGAACTACATGCTCTCACTCACCACATACACTTCTCTCCCTCGAAGTGCTGGCACACTTTTGCCCCTAGCGCTGCCTCCTACAATCCTAGCCGCTCCAAGGCATCAATTCTCCCAACATCCCTGAGGTACTTACACGCCATTTTGGCTCACAATTAACGGGGAGGCGAGAAAGCACTAGCATCGTCAATACCCATGATGCCTACTTTTTATGGTGTATGTTGCACGGGCACGTCATCGACCTTACCTATTTCATTGCCCTCGCGATTCAACACCAGGCGGAGCGGCATAGGAAGGGGGCCATCTTCATTGGCCCCTATGTGACGCGATTGGCTCGACACTTCGGGCTCCTCAGCACTGCAATCCAAGAATCATCCTTAACCCTCATTAGCCAGATGTCTCCACAAGGCATCTCGAGCATGCTTATTATGAGGATGATCGAAAAGCGCCGAGGAACCTACCATCCTCAATATCGTCTCGCCCAATCTACCGAGGAGGAGGCCTACGAGGACATTCCTGATGATGTCCCTCCACAGCACGAGGACCCACCGACTCAGCAATCACCACCCTCTCGTGCAGTTCATACGGCGGCTTCATATGCTGACATCCCTGAGCGCCTCACTCAATTCGAGCAGTAGTGTTTTCAACAATTTGACAACATTGATGCTACTCTACAGCAGATTTGTCAGCACCTCCACATCTCATCGCTAGTCCCACCTCGCGAACCATCCAGCGATGAAGATGTTTAAAAACATTTATTTATTATTTTATGTTTTTAATTTTTATAAAAATTACTTTTTATTACTTTTTATTTTTATTAGATTTTAGAATTTTATTTTTAATTATCCATTTCTGTTATTTCTTTATGAGTAATTATTCTTCCTAATATCCCCTAAAAAGTTCCTGATTTTATCACAGTTATATAGAGCTCTTAAGCTCATCATCGCATAGGAACTAAAAACTCCACCGGGAAAGGTTCTCCACGACTGCCATGTCCTGATCGACCACAACCATAGCTACCACTAGATATAATATTCTTTTGGGATAGGACTTCTGGACTAATGAACCTCTACCACCGCCAGAGTATCCTCCTCCACTCTTGCATCGATTACTCTCCAAAACTCCAGTTCGAGGAATTCATCATACAGGAAGTTTCACTTCTCTCCCTATCTTATTTTTATATTCTAATATCTATCTTTGTACATTGAGGGCAATGTACATCTTAAGTGTGGGGGGTATTCATTTCATTATCAGAAAAATCCCTAAATGACTGCCTTATTCTCTTGGAAAGCTCTCATATCGTATTTAGGATAAATTTTGATTGATTTATGATTTTGATGATATATCTTGAATTAAAACATAGGCATTTATGCATTGATTGTTTAAACCTTAAGACATTAGAGAATCAAGCATGATAAGCTGATTTTTAGGAATTTAAAATTTTAGGTTGTTTCCCCAAAGTTTAGGAATTACTTCGAGTTGGAATTCACAAGTTTTAAACATCAAAAAGCCATAATTTTTGTGAGATTTTTGAGCCTTTTGAGCATCTATTAATTCTTTCATGCTCACTTTTATTATTGCTTTGAGTGCGTCAGTATTGAACTGTTATTTTAGAACTTGCTTAATTATGCATGTCAAGACCACACCATTTGATTTGATATGTCAAAATGATTAAGGCACTTAGGATTAACCCACTCATGCCATGAAAAGTCTACCTCCTCAACTAACCCCTAGTAAACCCCCTTGAGCCTAACAAACCATATCTTGTATTACCCTTAATATTAACCCTTAACCCATTATTGTTGAAATCCCCTAAATTAATTTGATCCCTATTTATTGTCGAGATTTGAGTTGAATAAATTGCTTAGCTATTTCTTGTTCTTAATAGTTAGTCTATGTTACTTAACTTGTTTTTAATTAAAAAAATGTGTATACATCTTAATAGTAGTAATCTTATAAGCTAAACAAGTTTAAATTCCATTTTCTGAGAAAAGCTCTGTTGTATGCAAGTGATGATTAAATCTTTTTCTAGTTAAATATTTTTTTAACTCAATCTTGATTCTAACCCTTTCTTTCAGCTTATGACCACACCCCCTAACCAAGCCTCATTACAACCCTCTAAAGACCTTTTGATTGACGTATCATCTTAAATTATAGTGGTGGAGATTTGATTTTCATGCAAGCCTATAGTAATAACTTTTCATATTGACTAATGAGTGCTTCATTTATTATCATTAAACATCTCGAGTGATTTGAGTGAATCTTTAGTGAGGATGTGAAACTCTGTGACATTTTGACTTCAAGGTAATTACCTAGACGAAGGGAGACACCTATGTTTTTAGAATAAAATACTTAACTTGGAATGTTTGAAACTTTTATGTTCTTTTAGTTGAATTCTCAATGTATGATTACCTATGGATTATTTTGAGATATTATCGATAGAAATTATAAGTTGAGAAGAATTTATTTTGATTATGAGTTGAGAATTTTTGCTTGAGGACAAGCAAATGCTTAAGTGTGGGGGTATTTGATAAACCGTAATTTATACATATTTTTACCCCATGCTTAACGCATTTTATGGATGATTTCCCATTAGAATTGGTGAATTCGATGCTCCTAATGCTTTAATTTCATGTTTTATACTTAGGAGAGCATAGGAGAGCAAAAGGAATGAGAAATGGGCCAAAAACGGAGAAAATGGGCCAAAGTACGAAAATAGCACAACCTGGACCTCCTCACACGGGCAGACCACACAGCCGTGTCAATTTGGCAGGCTCAAGCACGGCCTGAAGTAATTGCACACGGGCGTGTCCCTACCGAGCCCAAGTTGAGTCCAATTCAAAAAAGGTTAATTTTAAGGGATCTTAGGCATTCCAAAGCCTATAAATACACCCTAGAGGAGGAAGAAAAGGGAGACACAGAATAGGGAGTAAGGAATTACTCTAAAGAAGCCGATTGATTCATCTCAAAAGTCGGATTCACCATCAAAACTGAAGATCTCTCCTCAATTTTCCCTTCAGGAGTTTTGGGTTTTCTTTATGTTTTGTATTCTTTATTATTCTGAGATGTTTTCTTATTTAGTTATGAACTAAAACCCCTAAATACCTAAGGGGAATGAAACCTAAGACGAATCTTGTTATTATTTTCTGAATTGTATGATAAATATTTAACTTGTTCTTCATTATATGTTCTTAATTCTTGTTTCGATATCCCAAGATACTAATTCAAGATAAGCTCTTATTTAGAGGAGGAATTGACCCTGTCTGAGAGTACATTTGTCATAATTAAGCGGAGTTGTTTGCGCGCCTAGACATAGGGTGACAAGATTTTGCCGGATTAGGGTGAAACCTAATAAGGGGATCCATAGATCGAGTTAATGCAACCCTAGGGTGTTAATTAGAGAAAGGTCTCAATTATTCAATCTAGGGATTAGACGTTATTAGTCTTGAATAGGGATAATAACATAACTTAGGGATATCTACGGAACAAGTTAAATGAATAAATCATCCGATTCGGAACCAGAATAACAAGTACAATCTAAGTGGATTTTTCCTTAGGTATTGTCTTAATTCAATCGATTTTCCCAAAAACAATTCCCCAATTCCATTCTCTGTGAATTCTTAGTTTAGATAATTTGTTATTTAAAACAAAACTTCTTTATTCTTAGGCTAGATAATAAAAAAGACAATCATTACTAGTACTTTTAGTTCCTTTGGGTTCGACAATCCGGTCATGCTAAAACTATACTACTGTTAGGTACACTTGCCTACATCGCGATAATAGTTAGTTTCAAGAACGATTAATTATAAATATTTAAAACCTATCACGAAATCAGGCGAGCAACATACCTTAATCTTGAGTGCGTGATTCGTATACTTTGATGTAAGTGAAAACTTGATTTCAAATAGATAAGGAACTGAAAGTTGGTGTGTTGGGTATACGACTTTTGCAATATGTAGCATCATTCACAATAATGGAATTCATAACTCAACTAATGGGTAAATGATATCCTCTCATTGGTATTACATGATAGATGAAAAGTAAACGTGGTCATAGGTCATTTGTCTTTGTGATAAATGATATGATTACAGTTTGATAGTGATTGACTTTTTCAAGAAAGAAGATGTAATGGTTACCATGAGATAAAATAAGATCATATTAGGAGAACATATTTATCCCAAAGAGATTAATGATATCCTATGACAGTAAAATACTGATGACAAGGTCATTGGACGAGCATTGATTAAGTTGCTTTCATCATGTATGTAATTAGGGAGAACTCAGTCACGACACTATAGTGGAATGGCATTATGACATAATAAGTTTATAATTAATAGGAAAAAAGTTGGAACTTATTTATAAATTATTTGAATCTTAATTACATATGTCCAATCAATCTTTTCGCTAGTTCATTGAAACCAGAAATGAATTGCATGTAGAACCAAATTAAAATAAATGAATAGAAATGACGAAGTTAGAAAAATGGGTTGCATTCACAAATGAATACGTTTTCTCACTGAGTATAGAAATGACATGAGAATAAATTGAAGGTTTTCAAATTATTATTTAATTAATTGTAATTAAATTCGAAAATAGAATTAAATTAGTTAGTCATCATGAATTCATAAAATATGAAAATTAAATATTTTTCCTCATAAATTATTTTACAGTAAAGTCGTTATGACTTTAATGAAATTAGAATTGGGTTGAGAAAATTATTTAATCGAGAGTTTAATTTACTTACTTACTTAATACTTATTTTGGGAAATAGAGAAAACAAATATCGGATAGGATTAAATTATGAGGTGTTGGGTGAAAAGTCTAGGAAGCACATATAATTGGACACAATATATGGGGTGTCTAGTCTAACTCAAATAAACATGTGAGGGGTGGATACTCTAAGGGAATTGAGAGAGTGTGTCGCCCCTCTCTTCTAGTTAGACTAGAAGATTGTTTTTTATTAAATAAATATTATTTGTATTATATTTATTCAACCATGATTCTCTTATCTCTCTATATAAATAAATGACATTGATAGTGCTATCAACACAAGTTTTTATATAGAAGTTTCATATACTGTCATTCTATTAGAAAGTAGTTAGAATTAATTTTCATAGAATAAATTTTATATTTTGGGAAAAATAATTTCTATCGGTTTTTATTTGAGAGAATTACTTTCCTACTGGAAGTAATAAATTGTTTTTGGTTCTTGTTGTTTAAGCCCACACTCGACGCAATTCGAGGTACGAGGATAACAGAAAAGACAATTCAATTGAAAGCGAGGAATGTTTCAAATTTGTCTCACAAAAAACACAAATAATTTTTAGGAAAAAGTTTATTACTATAAATATCACAAAACGGTTCAGTTTTCAAAATTTAAATTTTCCACTATATCTGGAAATCATTTTCTAAACCAAATTTTTATAAAAATTGGTATCAGAACCAGATTATGCTATGTTTATAGTATAAATTGAAACCGAATTTTCTATCTTCTTTGTGTTTGGTTAATTTTGACAAGCTGTGACATTCTTGTAATTATATGAATGTTTTGGGTTATATATGTGAATAAATATATTTTTATTATTTTATATATGATAAAGTAATTTTGTCAAAGTTGTGATTCTTAGAAATTAAATTGGGTGTAAATTTAGGTTTTATTAAATTTTTAGGATTTGTAGTTAAATCGTGGACTATCATCTCCATATAGTTTTATTTATTTTAGAATAATACATGTAAGTTGGAAACATATTAAAGTGTTTTTAACGAAAATATTAGACGAATCATAGACAATTGAGATATATCCAAAATTAATTGAGATGATGCAATCCCAACCTAGTCAACTGTAAAAAGACCAACAATAGGCCAACTGACGAAAGCCAGTGGTAGCCAGGGGTGGTTGAAGGAGGTTGGCGATGGTTGAAAAGTGGTCAATGGTGGTGGCTGGAGTTTGGAGGTGCTCAACAACGACATCAGTAACCTGTGGTGGTGATGATAGTTTGATGGTAGATGTAACACCCCCTGTAACACCCCAAATCTGACCTAGATGTTATGGCCGAATCTGGAATGTCACATTAAAAAAACTTTTTCGAAAAACTCTGTCTTATTAAGAAATCTCGCTTGAAAGATAAAAGCCCCTTTGTTTAATTCTAAAGTCAACTTAGTTATTTGTTAACCATTTTAAGCTAGCCTTACTTTTAAAAAACATGTTTGTTACGGAAGCATTTCAACAATGTTGCGAAAACGTGATGTTTTGAAAAACAGATATCATTTTGGAAAACCGTGCTCTACCTTTAACAGAAATAAATCATAATAGTTAAAAACCCCCAAATTAAAAGCTAGAAAATTAGAGAAAATACATTATTACATCAAAAACCCAAAGAGAAAGTAATTTAAGTAATGTAAAAGTAATATGAAAATTTAAAGCTGTTCGTAGTGTGGCCACCTCCGAGTCCTCCCAGCACCGATCCACCTATCGCTGGGGATTACCTGCACGGTTAATAAACGGGGTGAAAAAAACTCAGTTTGTAATCCCCTTACTAGAGTAACAGTCAGTATATAAAAATAGAAACAGTCTGGGCCAGAGCCCTATAACAGCAACAGTACAGCCCAGTTCAGAGCATGAGTGGGCCAAAGCCCATTACAATATCATTTGGGTCATAGCCCATAACAGAATCAATTGGGCCTAGCCCATCTCATTAACAAAACAAAATGTGTGAATGCATGGATGCATGCTATCCCATCCAACCCTGCACTTGCCTCCGTCCAATCCTGCACTACCTATGGGGAATAACTCACCCATGCCATCCTTACAATTACAATGTTAACACCAGTTCAGCACTAACCGAAATCGTAGCAAAGCTGCTAATATATATACGGCTTTAAGCCTTCAGTAGCGGTATTATAATTGGCACAAAGCCATCGGTAACTATAATAAATTTGGCACATAGCCATCAGCGACAGTAATATAATCGACACACAGCCATGAGTAAATATGATCGCCAAAGAGTCATCAATAAATATGATAGGCACATAGCCACTGGTAAATACGATTTGCACAAAGCCATAATCAACATAGCACAGAGCCATATTTAGGTTGGCACAGAGCTATAATCAGATTAAGCAGGACTAAGCCGTCCATCGGTCCACAGTCGTCTTGTGCGACTCGTGCGACCTTAACAGATCAATACTGGATCCATAGTCGTCTTATGCGACCCTTACGATCTTATCAGAACTTCCTCCGTATCAATGGCCCAACCCCATGCAATGTCGTGTATGTCATGCTCAATCATCACATGTGTATGTAAAATGGCCATGCTCAGTAACAATCATTTAAACATATATTAAAGCATATCAGTCGTACAACCATCGTCAAGTCAGTTAAAACATAGTCATACGATCACAGTCAAATCGGTCAAATTCATAATCCAAGTCAGTCATTTACCCACAAGGGCAAAACAATCATTTTACCCTATAGGGGTATTTCGGTAATTTTACACTACAAGGGTATTTCGATAATTTTAAACGACCCAACAGATGGTCTACCATTGCCTTGAGTGACTTAAGTAACCTAAAAAGACATAACGGTGTAAATGGGCCTAAGACCCATTTTCAGCCCAAGTGGGCCTACACTCGTGTGGCCCATTTAGCCCAGAAACAACCACAGCTATGCGAACATCACAGTCCAGACAACACTTACCACGTCACATACATTTATCCGTGTGGGGCCCACAAGCCCATTGGGCCCACACGGCCTGTTTATCCCAATAAGGCCTAAAACAACCCAAGACCATGAGAGCGCTCATGGTGGCCTAAACAGTCTAATGCCCATGTCCATGGGCTCGATTCACCACACATGCGATCGCACGCCTATGTGGCATCATACACCATATTTCTAGCTTTTCATCATTTCACCGATCTACAGTCATAGCAGTGTAAACAACACATACTTTTGGCTTTTAAACAACTATCGAATACCGCATAGAAATAGACACGCTTTAGGCTTTTCAGCCGATCATCAAACATAGCATACGGTTACACACCTGATCGCGTAGAGTACTAAGAATTCACGATCGCCAGAACCTAAATTCAAACATAACATTCAGTTAATCACTAATCAAATAGTGTTTGAAAAACTCTTAACAACCACCTAACCGAAAGATCGACTACCACTTGCCTTGAGTAGATCAGTCGACTGTAATTTTCCTACCAAATCCAAAGTTTGGTGCAGTCACCCTTCCGCAACCAGGTGAAAAGTCTCGAACCGCTGACACCCTATGTCGCTTAAACTTGGAGGCAGAGGCTACGCGTCTACTCCTAGTCGGCACCATTGTCATTACTTTATTGCTAGAACCCCTTTTGCTCATCGAGAGTTTGATCTTATGGATAAATATTGCAACACCAAAGTCTGAGTATGAGAGAGGAAAAAGTTAAAAGCAATTGGTCCACGGTCTTAGAATACCAAACAATTGACGGAGTAGAGCCAAGAAGGGACAAACCTAAAAGAGGAAAGAAAGTGCAATTTGATTACTTACCTATGAGTATTCGGCCAATGAAGAAATTAGAGGTGAAGGTAGAAAAGTGCAGAGAGACAAGATAGTAGATGTTTAGTCGATTGCTCAGAATCAATTGCAGAAGCCGGAAGTAAGAGAGGGAAAAAGAATAGTCATTTGATAAAAACCAAAGGAAATAACAAAAAGGAAGAAAAAAAAGGTATCTGGAAAGAATTCAAAAGAAAAGAGAATACAACTAGAGGGCTAACCGAAAGGGGAAGTATGGGTGAATGAATGCCGAAGTGAAAAATAGAAAAAAAAGCAGAATAGAATTGATCGTAATACTTAAGGAAAGTATACCGCTAAGATGTTGCAGAGGAAATAAAACCAAAAAAAAAAATCACCAAAAGCCAAAAATTAAAGGCACCCTCCCCAACCGAATTTCTGAGTACTTCCCAAGAAAATTCGGCACAATCTTACCTCCCTTCAAACTCCCCTTTTTCCTCCTAAAATCCCTCCATGATTTTCTCCATAATTCATTCCTTGACCAGTTCAAATTCCAACCACCCTTGTTGTGTTTTATTCAAAATCCACCACTCACATAGCAAAAGAGTAAAATAAATACTTCTTTATGCATAGAGTGACTCGAACTCAAGCTCCCTTGCCACCTTAATAACGCCACAACCACTAGACTGCAAGCTCATCTTGTGCCACATTTTAATCTTAATTATTTAAAAGGTTTACTTCCAAGTACCAAGGGTTTTATTCACTTAAATAAAAAATTTAGCTAAAGCCCAGGTTTGAACCTAGGACTTCTCCAACAGTTCCAAATATGCCCAAATACTTAGCCACTAAAGCCAACATGCAAATTGTGATATTTCTTGCACACATAAACTTTTATGTGTTCCCATGCTCAAGGCCCATTCCTTCTAGGCCCAAATTCGGGGCGTTACACCTCCAACTCATATCCTCTGCCAGAATAGGTTTACAAAGTTTGTAACACCCCTTACCCGTATCCGACGCCGGGACAGGGTTTGAGGCGCTATCGGACTAAAACATAAACATTCGCACAAAGCCAGGCTATAAAATTTTGCCCAAATTTAAAGCTTTTAATTCACATGCATATCGTCCCTTGTATGGGCCTTCGAGGCCCAAAACATACATTGGGTGTGGTTTGGGGTTAAACCGAGAACTCTCGAAACTTTTGTAACACTTAGGAAAATTTCTTGTTTTGGAGGGTCACACGCTCATGTGGGTCGGTCGTGTGGTCACACACACCTGTGTGGCTTGGGACACGCCCATGTCCTCAGCTCGTGTAACTCTCTGTTTATGATGTTATCAGCAAAATAAGGTCACGCAACCAAGTCACACGCCCGTGTGCTAAGTTCGCCTCGAATTATCCCATTGAGTTGCCGTGTCTCTGCCTATGTGTTTACTACTGAGCATTCTATTTTACCAAATTAGGTTGCAGGGGACACACGGCAGGATCACATGCTCATGGGGGCAGACCGTGTGTCACACACGGTTTAGACACACGCCTATGTGCCTACCCGTGTGGACAACTTTGAGGCTATTTTCCAAGACAATTGCCACCCTTATTTGCACATACACATACATGACTTCAAAGGCACTTAACATGACATAAGTGAGCACTCAAACATAGACAAACAAGACATGACCATGATCATTTTATCTTCATGCATAAACTTCATATTTTGTCAATCCCAACTGACCAATTCTCATTTAAGCCATGTTTATCATCATACTAAACGAATCCCAATTAAATCATCAAGCATTCATAACCACAACACATATCCATTGCATGGGCACATGTATATTTAAATAAATAGGCTTACAACCCAATAAACAATATGAGCCACATCTCATGACCTTATACAAATTGGACCATAAACCATTTTAGGCCAACACATTAGGCCACATTAACAATGACATAATAAATCAAAGAAAAAAACCCTATACATGCCATAAACTTAAAATACTTATGTTCACTTATACCCAAATGATAGCTTGATAGTGTGATGGCATCTCCGTCGGTCTCCAACCTGAGCTAGCTAAATTAATCTATAAGAGATGGGAAAAGAAAGGAGGAGTAAGCTTCAAAGCTTAGTAAGTTCATATGAAAATAATGAGCAATTCATGCTAGTCATATACTATGCTTGACAATATAGGCACAAGTTAATATAAAAATAGCTATAAATCTCGAGGCTGTAATATAACCTATTCACATGTTTACTCTCTTTCAACTTATCAAAATAATTTAACATTACTCGACTTTCAGTCTAGCAGCCATAATTTCTCCATTGTACCATGTTTCATAATTAGCAAATCATTTTAAACATCTTAGTAAAAGTACACGTTACTTATGTATATTCATGTTTTCATGCATATAGCTCAACATATTTCAAATTGTAATAACTCTTTCTTTCCATACTTTCTTAACCATTTTAATAGGAAATTAGGCCAATATTTCCTTTCACACATATCCAATAAATCACAATTCAGATGAACATTTACTATCTCACCAATCAATTGGGCCTCCAAGGCCTAACATATAGTCATCAACCGTGTTTCCATGCATTTATACATCATGACCATAAATCAAAAATCGTAGGGCTATCTCAGAGTCACTTTCATAATGATCATAAGTCACAATAACATGAAGTAAATACTTAAAAACCTTATGTACATACCTGTACCATCTCGTAACATAATAACTTACATTCTCATCTTTGGTATACCCGTTGAACACTTGGAATACTAAATTGATATATGGAAAGTCTTTGCACATAAGTGCCACATATGTAGCTAAAGCTACCTGATATCTCATATCACATAAATGCTCACTCTCGAGCAAATCTCAGGCCTGCTCACACAAGTTGACAGTAAAGATGTAACTACGCAGTGTTGCTCACACAAGCTGTCGGGTATCCGTAACACATGCAGGATTACAGCCACTGGTAGACGTACGAGACCAGCACCCAGATCACATCATCACACATCTATCACAATATCCTTAATGACATGTCACTTGTATCCTATTCTATTCCTAAGGTTCAAACGAGATTTTTCTCACTTATCCGAACTTTGTCAAATATAACCATGGAATCAATTATTTATTTCATACATTATGAAAGAATTTAGAATATTTAAAATACAAACATAACATAGCATTATTTACATACGAACTTACCTGTACTCAAAAAATGGCAAAGTGGGACCTAACCGTCAATTACTCGTTTTTCCCCCGTTCTAGGTCCGAACCTCGTTTTCTTTGATCTATAACATCACATTTAGCTTATTTATTAGTCACATTATTCATTGTGACCCAAAAATCATACTATGGAAAAATTACTTTTTTGCCCCTAAATTTTGTCATATTTACACTTTTACCCCTAGGCTCGTAAAATGATTTTAATTAAATTTCATTGTACCTTAAGCCTATCCGAACCATTTTCATAACTATAGCAGCCCAAAATTTCCATTAAAACACACTTTTACTGCATTTTTATAACTTTTACAATTTAGTCCTTTTTGGACGTTTTCACCGAAAATCACCTAGTAAAAGTCATTTCTCTAACCATAAACATGCATAATCTACCATTAAACATCAAAATACACAAATTTCTAACATGGTTCAAAACCTAGACCTTTATCATATCTCAAATTAATGGTATTAACAGCTAGATCATATTACAAGGATTTCAAAAACATGAAAATCATTAAAAACAGGGCTAGAACGGACTTACAATTGAGCTTGAAAGCTTGAAAAACCCTAGCCATGGCTTCTTCTTGCAAATTTTGGCCAAGGAGGAAGATGGAAAAATTTTTGGGCTTTTATTTTTGTTTTCTATTCTTTTTAATAACTAAATAACCAAATTGCCCTTAATGAAAAACTTTGGAAACATGCCTAGCCATGTCCATTTGTGTCCACCAACTTAAAAAATGGTCTAATTACCATATAAGGACCTTTAATTTAAAATTTCATAATAATTGGACACCTCTAGCATGTAGATTTCAACTTTTGCACTTTTTACGATTTAGTCATTTTGACAAAATTGAGTGCCCAAACGTCAAAATTTTCATGAAATCATTTAGTGAAATCATAGACCATAAAAATATAATAAAAATAAAATTTCTTATGTCAAATTTGTGGTCTCAAAACCACTATTTTGACTAGACCCTAAATAGGGATGTTACAGAGTGTTACTGGAGATTTTCGAAACATTTATAGACATTTCATGTTATTCACTATTTATTTATTGAGATCATTCAATATATCCCTTAATTGAACCCTTGAGGCCCAATATGAGCATTAGAATTGAGTTGGGACTTAATCGGGAACTCTAAGAATTTTTCGTGACATTTAAAAATTTTCCAAGGTGCAGGGCTCACACGCCAGTGTGGTCTAAGGGACACGCTCGTGCTATAGGCCGTGTTCGACCCAATGAAACTCTCTGACTTGTGCACACGGCCATGCCACACGTCCGTGTGCTGGGCCGTGTGGTCAATTAATTCATTTTGAAATTAGGTACAGATTTCATACGGCCAAGACACACGCTCGTGTTCTAGGCCGTGTAGCACACATGGCTAAGACACACACCCATATCTCTACCTGTGTGCTCAATTCTGAGCATTCTATTTCTCAAAATTTAGGTACAGGTGACACACGACCTAACTACAAGCCCATGTACCCGGCTGTAATAGCTCGATTTAGACCCTAATCGAAACAGTGATTTCGAGACCACGAATCTGAGTTAGAAAAATATTTAAAAATTATATTCTGTGTTTGTTTTGTGTGAATTTATATCTGTAAAATTTTCGTGCTTTAATTTTATCATTTGAGTGTTCGATTAAATAAAAAGGCTTAATCGCATAAAATGAAAATTAGGTGGTAACTTGCGTAAGGGCCGAATTGTTAATGGTTTTCTAAGTTGGAGTATTTATGTTGTAAATATCCCATTAGCATATTGTTTGGACGGTAATAGACATATGTTATATGATTTTATTATTATTTCATTAAAGTTAATTAGGTAAATTAGTTAATAAGTTAATATATGTTATTATATCATAAAATAAGCCATGTTTTTCTTTATTCATTCTCTTTAACCGAAACTAAACAAAAGAAGAAAGAAATATCAAAGCTAGGTTCGACACTTATTCAAGCTCAATCAGGGTTCACTTTTGTTCGATTTTTGATAATTTTTACGTTTTTGAGATCGTTGTTTCGAGTACTACAAAACCCATGCTTGAATTTTTGATTTTGATGAATATTTTGAGTTGTGCCATTGTTGAGAACTTGTGATTTTTGTTGTTTGATGATGAAATATCGAAGATATGTTTTAGATTAACATGTTTTGTATTGGAGTTTTTGATGATTTTGAGTAATTAGGACTAAATTGTAAAAATAATAATTTGAGGGACTAAAATGTGAAATAAATGAATTATATGGGCTTGTATGGATATGGGTAATATTCGACCTAGCTTGGGTATGGAGAAATTTTTTTTGTATTTTGTGTTTTGTGCAATAAGGACTAAATTGTAAAAATTGTAAATGTCAGGGGTAAAATGGTAATTGGCCCATTTATGTGTTTTTCGACTAAATTGAATGGAAATATGTTTGAATGAGCTTAATTTGAATGTGTCTAGATCAAGAACCAAAGAAATCGGATTTGGATCGAGGAAAAATGAAAGTTGTCAACTAGCTGCTCCGTTCCGTTTTATATCGTCTGAGGTAAGTTTATAAGGAAATAGACGTGTTTAATAGTAGTTAAATGTTAAATATATATGTTGTTATGAAATGTTAGAATTTATATTTGTTATGGTCGAATATGAAAAGGCTTGGTTATTACATTTCTGAATTCGTTTTGACCGAGTTACGACGCCCAAAAGCCCCGTATGAACCGTAGGAATGTTAGGATACATATGTCATGACATAAGATTCTGACTTATGTGTGTGAGTAAGACCATGGCATCGATATGTGATTCAGATATATGTATGCGAGTAAGACCCTGTCTGGGACAGTGGCATCGATATGTGATTACATGTAAGACCACGTCTGGGACGTTGGCATTGTACGATGTGTGTGATGATCCAAGTGTCCTATCCAATTCCGAATGGTTCATCGGGCAACGACAAGTTGTGATCGAAAATATAAACGGGTTGAATAATCAGGTATGGATTAGCTTAATATATAATTGAAATGAGGTAAGTAAGTTTGTTTGATATTGGTTATAAATCATGTATGAAGTAAAGGAAGAACGTATGTAATTAAGGTAGGGTATTCAGCCTTATGAATAAATAATGTGAATATTATTGAAATGAGTTTTGAATAAGGGTATACGTGATCTTGTATATTCGGCCAAATAATATGTGTATGTATAAAATGTTGTCTTTGATTCATGAGCTTATGTATGTGAATATAGGTATATTTGATCATAAAATGACATCATGGCTTTGGAAGTTGAATGATATTTTACCATTTTAACTAGATAAGCATTCGGCCAAGGTAATAATTATGTATGAGAGTTTATACATTATTTATGAGATGGTAAGTTTGTAATTAGATGTGAAAATCATATTATAGTTTGATTCAATTTAATTGAGTTGAATATATTATTGGGTTGCTTATTTACTTGTGACTTACTAAGCTTCAAAAGCTTACTTTGTGTTTTTATGTATGATTCTATTTTATAGATTTTGGATTCAAGTTACAAGCTCGGGGATCGTCAGCAAAGTCTATCACACTATTTACAGCTTTGGTATTTAAATAATCGAACTTGAATTATGGCATGTATAGGCTGGAATGTGGTTTGAAACGATGAATTTTGGTTTTGTATAAAGGCCATATGAAAATGGCTTATTTCTATGCTTGAATTCAGTTTCGGTATAATAACGGTTTGAGTCTATTTTGATTAATATGCTATGTGTCACGAATGAACATAATATGTGTTATGTGTTTGTATATTGAATTTGGTTAATGATTTTGCATGAGGTATCGAGATGTCAGTCGTAAATATGTTTAGTTATTTTGGATGTGCTTTATACTAAGAAATGGTATATGTGTGAACTTGCCCATTATGCTCAATTTTGATTTAGTATGTTCTTAGTATTATTGTTTAATAAGTTTAGTTTTGATAATTCGATGATGGGAATTTTGGTTGTGTATGTGTTTTAAAGTAGTATGTTTCAGCTAAGCAAGATGACGAGCAACGAAAAATGTCCATGTTTGCTTTGATCAATCGTTTTAGAATATGTTCAAATGTTAAATGTGGCCTTAGTTTTAGGGTAAATGCGCACCATGCATGTATATATATATTGATTAGGTTATACATAAATGTTTGGTCTTGTAATGAGTTTATATCGAGGATGTAACCATAATTCATGACATTTGTGATGATGATATATAAATGTTTAGTCGTATGGTTCATTATTAATGTTATTGAGTTAAGGTAAATTATAAAATTGATAGGTAAAGAGAAAGACATATGCATGATACAAATTTTGGTGTTCACTTATGGACTAAGTTAAGACATACGTATATGACATTTGGTCTTATCATATTAGTTAAGTTTTTATGTGCCTTATATGTGAGTAAAGATGTTCATAATTATGGATGCTATGTACTTATGTATGTGGCTATATGAACTTGCTAATTTCGTGTAAGTTTACAAATGTATACAATGATATATTAGTCGAATAGACCAGGAAATGAAGTGAGTTGACTCATAACTGAATACTTGCTTTTATTTGGTATTAATATGTAAAGCATAATAGGTTCATATAAATTACTATGCTAATGCCGCATATATGAAATTTATTGATATATTATATTTTATATTGTTTCATGTGAACGATATGACCATATATACATATGCTATGAAATGTTCAAACTTAAGAGTTGTATTAGTTTATGAAATAAATTTTGATTAACTTTCAAGACTTGTTTATGTAAATATATGAATATTTCTATTTAATTGTTAAGAATCGTGTTTTATTTTTAATGCCTTATGACCCTATTCCGGTGACGGATACGGGTTAGAGGTGTTACACCGGCCATGTGTCACACACGGTCTAGACACATGCCTGTGTGTCTGCTCGTGTGGACAAAAAAGTCATTCCTAGCTTCATTTCTCACCCAAAATCACACCTATGACCTGCACTTAAATCATATATCCAAATACCAACTATTTCAAGCATTCAAATCAAGCAAATTCCATAATTCATTATGGCATATCATTTCATGCATACATGTCTACACTCTTACCTTATTTCAATCCATGTATTAAATTTGATTTGATCAACTACTTAACATATATGTAGCTACCATAATTTGACATTAAAAGTATATTAAAACAAACTAATACTAGCCATTCCAATGGCTAGATTACAAGCATCATTTACGTTTACATGCCAATATGGCCAATATATCCTATATATGCCATTACAACCATAATTGATTTACCATATTGTACAGAAATGGGTTGATAGATAGAGTGAGTGATCTCCGCCGAGATTCCAATCCAACGTGTAACACCCCTTACACGTATTCAAGCTGGAATAGGGTTACAGAGCATTACCAGACCCACAATACAATTAAACATTCATTTAGCATACATTTTCTCAATTTAACCATACATAATTCAATCTCAATTAATTTGTCCCTAATACGAGCCTACGAGGCCCTAAACATGTTTTGGGAGTGGTTCGAGACTAAACCGGTAACTTATAAAACTTTTACAAAACTTAGAAAATTTTCCTCAAAACATGGGACACACGCTCGTGTGGTCAGGCCGTATATCTCACACGGCCACCAAACACACTCATGTCACTGGCCGTGTAGACATTCGAAATGGGAGCACACGACCGTGTCCCAGCCTGTGTCCAACCCTGTCTAACTCTCTAACTTGGGTCACACGGCCAAAACACAAGCCAAGGTGGCTAGCCCGTGCACCCTAAAACTGGCCACACATGCCCTTATGCCAGGCCGTGCCAAACCTGTAGGGTATATTAACTTATGCCACCTGGCCAAGTCACACGCTCGTGTGTGAGGCCATGTGAATCATACTGACTTGATTTCAATATTAAAACCAGGGGACACATCACCGTGTGCCACACACGGCTGAGACACATAGCCGTGTGGACAAAAATAGGCTATTTACCAAGCCATTTTGCCACCCCAATTGTCACACACCTACACCACAATTCAAAGAATCAATTCAAAGCATAACAGGCATTAAATCCACCTCAACTAAGTATCATTTAAACTATTTCAATGCCAACAATATACAGGACACACAATATTCCAATTTTCCATTTAGTTCATACCAAATATCAACTAGTTCAAACATCAAAATGACCAAACTCAAATTTGCATTATTTGGCCTAATTTTACAAGCATACCAACATCCAAAAATCATCAATTTAACATTCATAATGCCTATTATCAACAATCATCACGAAATTATCAACCACTAGGAATAGAAGTTGGATACTCAAGGATCTCACTCGATAAGTACCTATACCATGGCCCGTAGCCAAATTAAGGTAACTTAATGCCGAAATACTGATATCTTGGCCTGAAGCCAAATCAGCTGATATGCATGACCCGAAGCCAAATCGGTTTATCTCGCAGCTGAAGTGCTATATCATGGCCCAAAAAGCCAACTCAGTGTAACCCCTAATAACATGTCACTAGTATCCTAAACTATTCCTAAGGTTCAACCGGGATTCGAACTGTCGAATTATCATCGAATCATTTCCAAACTTACCATAGTTAAATAATCACAATTTATGCTATATCAAAGTATATAGAATACATTTAAAATGAAATTATAACATACGAACTTACCTCAGATGCTAAAATGGCGAATCTAGTCAACTATTGCGTAACTTTATTCTTTCCCCAATCTAAGTCTGTATTTCTCCTTTCTTGATCTAAATATATTCAAAATTGACTTATTCAATCATCTATTCATTCAATTTTGTCCAAAACACACTTTAAAACACATTTACACTTTTGCACTTAATATTTCACATTTTTTCACAATTAGTCCTTATTTCATAAAATCACAAATTAATGAAATTCCAATATATCCATTCTAGCCGAATTACTATTATGCCCCTAGAAGCCCATATTTTTCATTTATTTCATATTTTAACCACCAACTTTACACATTTCACAATTTAATGCTTATTTTGCATTTTCACTAAAAATCACTTAACAAAACTCGTTTAACTATAAACAACTATTCAAAATCTATCATAAAACATCAAAATACTCATGTATTCATCAATGGAATCATTCAAAATCTTTAAAAATTTTGCAAATTAGTCCCTAGGCTAGCTAGTACTAGCTGCAACGATCTCAAAAACGTAAAAATCATTAAAAACGGGACAAAAATCGTACCTTAATGAGCTAGGAAAGCTTGGTCGAATGATCCCTAAAGAGATGGCTTTCTTCCTCCTAAAAAAATGGCACAAGAAGGTGAATGCTTAAAATTTTTTTGTTTTGTTTTAATTAAAATAACCTTTAATAATCAAATACCAAAATTAACCTTTAAATTAATTCAAAATTTCATTTATGCCATGCCATTATCGTCCACTATCATAATAATGGTCTAATTTATACTTAAGGACCTTAAATTTAAGGTTCTATAGCTATTAGATACCTTTAGCTATTAGAACATCACTTTTAAACTTTACGCGATTTAGTCCTTTTTACCAAATTAACCAACCAAACGATAAAATTTCTTCACAAAACTTTCACACAATCATTCAATCATGCTATAAAAATTAAAATAATAACAAAAGAAATATTTTGACCTCAAATTTTTGGTCCCAAAATCACTGTTCTAATTTGACTAAAAACGAGCTGTTGTAACTCTCCCCCCTTAGGGATTTTCGTCCCCGAAAATCTTACTAGAAAAAAGGTTAGGGTGCTGTTTTCTCATAGCTTCCTCGGGCTCCCAAGTATCCTCTTCAAAACCATGTGATTGTCACAAAACCTTTACAAGAGTTATGCTTTTATTTCTCAACTGTTGAACCTCACGTGCTAGAATTCTGATCGGTTCTTTGTTGTATGTCATATCGGGTTGAATTTCGATCTAAGCCAGAGAAATCACATGTGATAGATCTGATCTATATCAGTGTAACATCGATACATGAAACACGTTATGGATTTTCTCTAACTCAGTCGGCAAAGCTAGTCGATATGCTATTGGCCCTATTTTGTCAATAATCTCGTATGGCCCGATGAAACACAGACTTAACTTGCCTTCGTGACCAAATCTAAGGATTTTCTTCTATTGAAATACTTTCAGAAACACTTTATCACCGATCTAAAATTTAGTATCTTTTCGCTTCAAATCTGCATACGACTTCTGACAATTTGAAGCTACTTTCAAACAGTCGCGAATTACTTTCACTTTCTTTCCGGTTTTTCTAACCAAATAAACCCCGTGAATCTGTTTCTTGTTAAGTTCGGTCCAATATAATGGAGTTCGACATTTGTGACCATACAAAGCTTCGTATGGTGCCATCTTTATGCTCGATTGAAAGCTGTTATTATAAGCAAATTCAACCAAAGGAAAATATTTCTCTCAATTTCCTTCAAACTCTAAAACACAACATCTGAGCATATCTTCGAGAATCTGAATTACTCTCTTAGACTGACCATCGGTTTGTGGATGAAAAGCTGTACTAAAATTCAACTTTGTACCCAGAGCTTCTTGTAATTTCTTTCAAAGTCGTGATGTGAACTTCGGATCTCTATCCAAAATAATCAAAACTAACACCCTGTGCAATTTAACGATCTCAGCAATGTACAACTCAGCTGGTCGTTCAAGCGAATAGTTAGTACGTATGAAAATGAAATGTGCAAATTTTGTCTGTCGTTCAGTCAACGACAACCTAAATTGCATCTTTCTTCTTCGGAGACAGGGGTAATCCTGATACGAAATCCATAGTCGCTCTATCCCATTACCACTCCGGTTTCATCATAGGTTGAAGCAAACCCGAAGGCACTTGATGCTCAGCTTTCACTTGCTAAAAAATCAAACACTTCGATACAAACTCAGAAATGTCTCGTTTCATACCTGACCACCAATATAACTTTTTCAAATCATTGTACATTTTTGTACTTCCAAGATGAACGAAAAAACAACCATTATTTGCCTCGTGTAAAACTTTCTGAATCAACTCTAGATTTTTTGATAGGCAGATTCTATCTCGGAACATCAAATAATCATCGGATCTGATTTGATACTGTGAATCACTATTCAACTCGCGTTGCACTCTTTTAGCTTGTAACTCAGTATCACACTTTTGAGCTTCACAAATTTGTTGAAGAAATACCGGTTTAGCCTTTAATTCAGCTAATATAGAACCATCATTAGATAATGTCAACTGTGTATTCATTGCTCTCAAGGCAAACAAAAATTTTCTATTCAAAGCATCTGCGACTATATTCGCTTTCCCAGGTGATAATCAATCACTAACTCGTAGTCTTTCAATAACTTAAGCCATATCTGTTATCGCAAATTCAAGTCTTTCTGAATCATAATATATTTTAAGCTTTTATGATCAGTAAAGACATGACATTTTTCACCATACAAATGATGATGCCAAGTTTTCAATGCAAAAACAATAGCAGCCAACTCTAAATCATGCGTCGGATAATTCTTTTCGTGCAGTTTCAACTGTCTGGAGGCATAAACTACAACTTTTTCCTCTTGTATTAATACGCAACCCAAACTATTCAATGATGCATCGCTGTAAATCACAAATTCTTTACCCGACTCAGGTTGAACCAACATTGGTGCCTTAGTTAACAATGCTTTCAATTGATCAAAATTTTGTTGACACTTCTCGGACCATTCAGACTTTACATCTTTCTGTAGTAGTCTAGTCATTGGTGTAGTAATTATCGAGAACCCTTTAATGAAACATGGATAGTAACCAGCCAAACCCAGAAAGCTTCTAACCTCGAATACATTTCTAGGGGGTTTCCAGTCAACAACTGCAGAAATCTTGCTCAGATCAACTTGAATGCCATCCGTCGAGACAATATGTCCCAAAAATTTGACTTCTAGGAGCCAAAACTCATACTTACTAAACTTAGAATATAGTTGCTTATCTCTCAAGGTTTGGAATACAATCCTAAAATGCTTGGCATGCTCGGACTCATTTGTGAATAGATTAGAATGTCATTAATGAACACAACAATAAATCTGTCTAAATACAGCCTAAAAATCTGATTCATCAAATCCATAAAGATTGCAGGAGCATTAGTTAATCCAAAAGGCATAACAAGGAATTCATAATGTCCGTACCTCGTTCTAAATGTGGTTTTTGACACATATAAGTCTTTAACTCACAATTGATAATAGCCAGATCTCAAATCAATCTTTAAAAACATTGTTGCACCTTTCAATTGATCAGACAAATCGTTTATTCTCGACAACGGATACTTATTCTTTATCATAACCTTATTGAGCTGACGATAGTCAATACACATTCTCATTGACCCGTATTTCTTCTTTACAAATAATACTGGCGTACCCTAGGGAAAAAAACTCGATCATGCAAAACCTCTATCTGTTAACGCTTGCAACTGAGCTTTCAACTCTGTCAACTCTACTGGAGCCATTCTGTACGGAGCTATAAATATCGGAGATGTTCCCGGCACTAATTCAATAGCAAACTCAACCTCTTTGACTGGTGGCAACTAAGGCAATTCTTCTGGAAATACATCCAGATATTCACAAACTACAGACACTGATTCAATCTTCTTTTTGGACACCTTTGTATCTAAAACATATGCTAGGTATGCATCGCAACCTTTTCTCACATATCCCTGTGCCGACACTGACGAAATTGCTATTGGCAATCAACCCGACTCATCAGATTCAATCCAAAGAATTTTATTATTCTGACATTTCAATTCTATAATCTTTTGTCTATAGTTTACAATGACATAATGTAGAGTTAACCAATCCATACCCAGAATCACATCAAACTCATCAAATGGTAAAAACATCAAGTTAGCCAAAAAACAGTAACCTTGAGTCATTAAAGGATAGTTCTTGCATACTTTGTCAACTAGAACATACTTTCCTAAGGGGTTTGATAATTTAATTACAAATTCTGTAGACTCAACAGACAATTTCTTACTAAACACTAAATTCATATAGATATATGAATGAGTCGATCTAGGATCAATCAATGCAATCATATTAGTGTCGTAAAGAGAAAATGTACCGGTGATAACATTTGGCGACGATGTTTCTTTGCGAGAGCGCGAATAGCGTAAGCTCTGGCAGGTGCTCTGGCTTCGGATCTCACAGCTGAGTCTCTAGTCACACCTCCACCACTGGACACATTCCCCGTATTTCTCGGTGGTCTCCCTCTCGCAGTCGTATTGCTCGATTTAGCATTCTGGAATTTATCTTTCTTGGCTAACTTTAGGCAATCTCGAATAAACTGATCTGGCGAGCCACATTTGAAATAAGCTCTATTATTCTTATTCCAGCACTCTCCAAAATGTTTCCTCCCATACTGTTAACACTCGGGGTTGTTGATTCTCACACTGCCAACACTCGAGACGGAAGTTGCTTGAGCTTTAAAACTCACATGTTGATTTCCATGATCTCTATTATAATATCCCATTGATTTATTTGATCGACTATATGAATCTCGGGATTTCTTTGATGAAGAATGATAAGGTTTATTCATTGGTCTTTTTCTTGAATCTCTAGCCTCTGAATTAGCTTTCCTCTTTTATTGGCTAAAATCTTCGACTTTACAAGCCAGATCAACTAACACAACAAATTATTTCAAATCTAGAATCTCCACCAAAAGTTTAATGTCTTCGTTCAACCTGTCAACAAATCGCTTGCACATAATCTCTTCTGTAGAAACATACCCCCGAGCCTATTTACTCAACCATACAAATTCTCTCTTGTACTTGGTTACAGTCATACTGCCCTGTTTCAATTCTAAAAGCTCTTTATGATTTTGATCCAGAAACCGTTGACTTATATATTTCTTTCGGAACTCAGTTTGAAAGAACTCCCAAGTGACTCTCTCTCTCGGTACCACTGATACTAATGTATTCCACCATTGATACGCTGTGTCCCTCAACAGTGGTATAACACAGTTTAAACATTCAACCGATGTGCAAGAAAGTTTATCAAGTACTTTAATAGTGTTTTCAAGCCAAAACTCGGCTCTCTCAGGTTCATCGTCAACATTAACTCAGAATTCTTCACCCCCGTGTTAACGAATCTTGTCAAATGGAGGCTTATTCAATCTTAAAATCTTGACACCTTGAGGAGCTACAGGAACTGGTTGGGAATTAGGAGGGGGTAGAGGTTGTTGAGCACCCAGATTCATTCGGATATATTGTGTGAACCAGTCGTTCATCATTTGGAAGAAGGCTTCTCTAGCCTCTCCTCCCTGGCTACCCGACACGGGTCTAGAATCAAACAGCGCTGTCCTTTGAGCAGGAGCGGGTGCATTACCCTCAACCTCATCAGCTATAGCTCGACTGTGATCCATTTACTATATGAAAACACATTTTAAAATGTCAGGAGTCATCACACTATCACAGTTTATATATGACATGTATAGCTAGACTCTTACATATGCTACGTTAGTCCTAGAATCTAAACTGTAGCTCTGATACAAATAAATATAACATCCTTAACCCATATTCAATGCCGAAATAAGGTTACAGAGCATTCCCAAACCCACAATACAATTAAACATTCATTTAGCATACATTTTCTCAATTCAACCATACATCATTCAATCTCAATCAATATTTCCCTAATACGAGCCTACGAGGCCTTAAATATACTTTGGGAGTGGTTCAGGACAAAACTGATAACTTATAAAACTCTTACGAAAATTAAAAAAATTTCCTTTAAACAGAGGACACAGCCCGTGTGGTCAGGCCGTATGTCTCACACTGTCACCAGACACGCCCGTGTCACAGGCCGTGTAGACAATCGAAATGGGAGCACATGGCCATGTCCCAGCCCGTGTAACTCTCTGACTTGGGTCACACAGCCAACACACACGCCCGTGTGGCTAACCTGTGTGCCTGAAAAATGGCCACACATGTAACACCTCAAACTCGGCCCAGACATTATGGCCGTATCCAGCGTGTTACATTGAAGTGTTTTAGCGAAAACCGTGTTTTCATTGAAAACCCTTCTTAAAATAAAAGAACATCTTAAAAATAAACTCCTTTCTATCACTTGTTTGAAACATAAGATTTGATGAAAACATGTCACTTAAAAATTTAGTTGCAGAAACGTAGAAAAGACATACTATAGTTTAAGAAACCATGTTCAACTTTTTATAATTACAATGGAAATATTAATAATAATAATTCAAGTAATAATAACATAATGAAAACCTTATTACAATCTGATCTGAACACACTTAAAAAGAAATAAAAACTTAAATGCTTAGAATAAAACCAAGTCTGAATTATCTTGCTAGACGGCCACCTAGAGTCCCTCCAAACATTGAACTTTCTACTGAGCATCACCTGAAAATAAAATAAAAGAGGGGGTGAGTTTTCGCAAACTCACTGTGTACAACCCGCGATGAAAAAACAAACATTCAAAGAGAAATCATCAAACATGCAATGCAATCCCATCCAAATTATCCATCCGCTACACACCAACTTCATCCCCCGTCACACCATATGGGGATATAAATATCGACCCACCCAGCCCACACACTAATGGTAGCCCGGTTGCAGAACTACCTTCATTTATATATTGGGCTTTAAAAGCTGCCGGTGGATCCACGATTGTCAGGCAACCATGTGATCCTCATATACTTCCTCTGTTCCATAGTTCCCACCCCATATGCAACCTAAGCAGAACATCATATGTATGCATGTCACATCCATAACACTTACATTCAACACCTAGGGGTATTTTGGTCATTTTCGCCCTTAAGGGCATTTTGGTAATTTTCCCTTAATTACGGTTTTCACTTACCTTGGCCCATTAACAAGCCTCGCGAGCTAAGATGAATGAATACTATGCACCAGGTAGGATTCCAGAGAAGAGGAGGTGGGTCATTAAGACCGCTTAAGTACCAAGCTCTCCCTAGATCCAGTCCTAGACATGCATATACCCATTGCCACACTTTAACCCTATGTCTTGTTCACGGTCGCAATATATTAATTAAGTCTTATGTAGTTATCATATACTAGGCCTAAAACCCCTTACAAAGCCCCAAACAAATTCACATACCTGTATTTGGCCCATTAGGCCCATTCATATTCATATGACCTATTAGGGCCAAATCACCTGTATATGGCCCATTAGGCCCAAATCACATTTATATGACCCGTTAGGCCCAGTCACATTCATATTCATGCTCACATACAAATTCTTATCACATAGCATCAATATTCAGTTTTTGCCTATTATGGGCCCAACAGCCCATCGGGCCCATTTAGCCCATTCTCGCCCGTATGGCCAAATCACAACCCAAGTCCATGGAATCACCCGTGGGTCTCAGGCAACCTATTGGTCTCCCCCTTACGAGTGTTCGCGCACTCGAAAAACTATCGTAGCCAAAATTTCGGCATTTTGACTTTTGCCGATTCATAGTGTGTGTGCAGTGTATGTACACACCTGGTAAGCAAGCGTGCTGCGATTCCTTTACTCACCAACCTACAAATGATATCACCCTTCCATTAATCGCATGCTTAATACATATCCTTACTAAAATCGAAACCTCACCTTAACTTTACCTTACGCGATCAGCCCTTTCTTAAATCTCTAACCATGACCAACTCCTAGATCTGCACCAATCTTAACTATTAAAACCAAAATAATAGGTGACTCGTATCCAACACAAGTCCGCTTACCTTAACTATGAACATTTGGTCACCTTAGCCAATGGGAGTGGAATACTTAACAAAACCGCAAACACCTAAAGAGCAGTTCGGTAGAGAGCTAAGATCCGAGATCCGATACTAATTCCCTACCAAAATTGATTAGAAAAAGTGAGGGACAATAATCGATACCTAGCAAAGAAAACCGATTGGAAGAGCAACACTTACACTAGATTCGGTCAAAGAGTATTCAGCCCTTGGGAGATTCAGCTTTTCAAACTTAGTATGGTGAATAAGGTTTATTTGGTACAGATTAAAGAAGAAGAGTAGAAGAAGAAATCGGCTAAAGAGTAGAAGAAGAAATCGGCTAAGTGAAACAAAGAAAATTGTGTAGAGAAGAATAGAAATCGACAGGAAGAAAAGAAAGAAAAACAAAAGGGTTTTCGGCTTTTTGGATATTGAAAAGAAAAGGGTTTTCGGCTTTTGGAGAAAAGGGGTTTCTGGCAACAAGGTGAAGAAGAATTTCGGCAGCAGCCTGAAAACCTTGTATTTGGCCCCTATTTATACCCCTTATAGCTGAATTTTCCATGCCCAATTCCTAATTCGGCTCCATCACTTCGCCCTTCTCATCTCCTCGTTTTTCTCCCTGATAACCCCGTGATCTTTTCCTTAATTTTCTCTTCTGAACACTCCCCTTGGAGTCCATCTTCATGCCACTTCCATCCTTTTTGAAGGCCAAAATTAAACTTCTAAAAATACTAAGCTAGGATTTGAACCTTGGATCTCCTTGCTACCTACTAACGCCACCTCCTTACTCCCTAAGTGGCGTCACTTAGCCACTCCTCCACAAGGCTTTTTGATGCTATTTTCCCCCTATTTTTACTTAAAATCCCACCTACTTGCCAACCCTAATTCTTTTAATAATTAAATTAAAATTCCTCCACCACAAAACTCAAACCCAGAACTTCTCCAACGTACCTAGACATTTCAAATTCCTTAAACCCTTAAAGCCAACATGTCATTTGTCATTTTCTTGCTCACTTAAAGATTTTATGAGACCCATAGACCAAAGCCTAATTCATCTAGGCCCAAAATTCGGGGCGTTACAACACACGCCTGTATTCCAGGCCATGTGCTAGGCCGTGCCAAACCTAAAAGGTATACTGACTTATGCCACACAACCAAGTCACACACCCGTGTGTGAGGCCATGTGAAGCATACTAACTTGATTTCAATATCAACACCAGGGGACACACGCCCGTGTACTTGATCGTGTGTCACACACGGTTTAGACATACACAGGTGTCTCTGCCCTTGTGGACAAAAATAGGCTATTTACCAAGCCATTTTGCCACCCAAATTGTCACACACCTACACCACAATTCAAAGCATCAATTCAAAGCATAATAGGCATTAACTCCACCTTAACTAAGTATCATTGAAACTATTTCAATGCCAACAATATACAAGACACACAATATTCTAATTTTCCATTTAATTTATACCAAATATCAACTACTTCAAACATCAAAATGACCAAACTCAAATATACATTATTTGGCCTAATTTCACAAGCATACCAACATCCACAAATCATCAATTTAACATTCATAATACCTATTATCAACAATCATCGCACAATTATCAACCAAATCAATTCACAAGACATATTCATACATATATTTGAATGATTCAAACATACCAAATATACATAAATAAGCCATCACTCATGGCTATTTATACACACCAAAACATATACATTTACAAGCCAATTCATTTGGCCAAAATCATTATCAAGTCATAACCAAAATAACCAAAATCCCTATACATGCCATATACTTAAAATACCAAGTTCATAGGTACCGAGAGATAGATGGATAGTGTGACGAGGTATCTGATGATCCCTGGATCCGAGCTAGCTTTGAATTCACTATAAAACATAGAAAAATAAACAGTGTAAGCTATAAAGCTTCGTAAGCTCGTATGACATAAATTCGATATAATCATAACACATAATTCAACTATTGATCATAAGTATAAGAATTCATATCAACTAACAAACCTTTCAATAACTCATTCACTAAACTATATACTTTCTTCACCATTTCTTCGATTCAAAGCTAATATGGGTTATGCACATACCTATACCATTTCGTACTAATCTCGTACACATTCTCGTCTTTCATTTACCCGTTGAACCATTCAGAATAGAAGTCGGATACTCAAGGATCTCACTCGATAAGTACCTATACCATGGCTCATAGCCAAATCAAGGGAACTTATCGCCGAAATACTGATAACATGGCCCGAAGCCAAATTAGCTGATATGCATGACCCAAAGCCAAATCTGTTTATCTTGCACCCGAAGTGTTATATCATGGCTCGAAACCAACTCACGGTATCCCCTAATGACATGTTACTTGTATCCTAAACTATTCCTAAGGGTCAACTAGGATTCCAACTATCGAGTTATCGTCGAATCATTTCCAAACTTATCCGTAGTCACATAATCACAATTTATGCTATATCAAAGCATATAGAATACATTAAAATGAAATTATAACATACGAACTTACCTCAGATGCTAAAACGGAGAACCGAGTCAACTATTGCGCAACTTTATTCTTTCCCCGATCTAAGTTCGTATTTCTCCTTTCTTGATCTAAATATGTTCAAAATTGACTTATTCAATCAACTATTCATTCAATTTAGTCCAAAACACACTTTAAAACACATTTACACTTTTGCCCCTAATATTTCACATTTTTTTCACAATTTAGTCCTCATTTCATAAAATCACAAATTAATGAAATTCCAAATATATCCATTCTATTCGAATTACTATTATGCCCCTACAAGCCCATATTTTTCATTTATTTCATATTTTAACCACTAACTTTACACATTTCACAATTTAATCCCTATTTTGCATTTTCACTAAAAATCACTTAACAAATATCGTTTAACTATCAACAACTATTTAAAATCTATCATAAAACATCAAAATACTCATGTATTCATCAATGGAATCATTCAAAATCTTTAACAATTTTACAAATTAGTCCTTGGGCTAGCTAGTACTAGCTGCAATGATTTCAAAAACGTAAAAATCATTAAAAACGGGACAAAAACCATACCTTAATGAGCTAGGAAAGCTTGGCCGAATGAACCCTAAAGATATGGATTTCTTCCTCCTCAAAAATCGGCACAAGAAGATGAATGCTTAAAATTTTTGTGTTTTGTTTTAATTAAAATAACCTTTAATAACAAATACCAAAGTTAACCTTTAAATTAATTCAAAATTTCATTTATGCCATGCCATTATCATCCGCTATCATAATAATGGTCTAATTTATACTTAAGGACCTTAAATTTAAGGTTCTATAGCTATTAGACACATTTAGCTATTAGAACATCACTTTTACACTTTACGCGATTTAGTCCTTTTTACCTAATTAACCAACCAAACGATAAAATTTCTTCACGAAACTTTCACACAATCATTCAATCATGCTATAAAAATTAAAATAATAATAAAATAAATATTTTGACCTCAAATTTGTGGTTTCAAAACCACTGTTCTGATTTGACTAAAAACGGGTTGTTATACAAAGAGGTTCCAATTTACTCTAAACTAGGAAAATAAAACTAGGTAAGCATAAAATGCTTAGTAAGTTCATATAATATGGTACTTAACTTACCATTCATTCTGTTTTTAGATAAATATGTAAGGCATAATCAACCAGTTTGATCTCAAGGCCTACACACATTCTTATTGCCCTTGTTAGTCATATATTCCATATTAACATCGAAACATATATGGGCTCAACAACAATCAAGTTTCCAAGCACATATGCTTTCCACAACATGTATTCATTGAACATGCATAATTCATCTCATTATTACAAGTATATTTTCATAATAGTTCATTTTGAGTTTAGATCATTGCATATTATAACTTTACTCATATTACTCGGAATATCAAGGTCACGATTAGTACACTCAAGGTGTACAAGTCGTCAAGAATGAACATATATTCATCAAATAAAATCCATGTACAAATATCGTCATCTCATGTTTTCATATATCATTTTTCATGTACCATCATTTTCTTGTATTTCAGATTGATACGAATAATAACTCATTTTATCATTCATAACTCCTCATGTCTGGAATTGTTACCCGTTGAATTTATTCGAAATATCAATGGATACACACGTAGTACACTCGAGGTGTACGAAACAGGATCTGTAAATTCATGACCAATGGCACCCATAAGATATCATATCAGAGAGTACACTCTCGAGCCACACATGTATACAACAGGATTACCAGTCCAGGCTAAATCATTTTTATGACATATGCTCTAAGGAACTTGATCTGGATTACCCTTCTGGGCTAAATCCAATCCTTAACATATGCTCGAGAGGACTTCTATCAGGATTACTCGTCTGGGAAAATCCTTTCTGTAATGAGGTCAATAGGTGTAACAGCCCAAAATTTACCCTAGTCGGGAAGTGGTTTCGGGACCACAAAACCGAGTTATGAAGATAATTAATTGTTATATTCTATGTTTATTATGTGTGTACATGCATATGTGGAAGTTTCATGCCTTAATTTTGCCAATTGCATGAGGAATTATTAAATAGGGATCAACATGAGACATGGTGAAAAATGATAGGTTAATTTTAAAGGGGCTTATTAGTGCATGTCAACACAAAGGTGGACTTGCATGTCAAATTGCCCAATTTTCCTTATAGTGGCCGGCCAAGGTGGGTTGATGATGGGCAAAATATTTGTTGAAATTGATATTGGGTTATGGGATTTAATAAATAAAAGAAAAGAATGAAAATGTGATGAAAAAAAAAAGGGGCTTCATTCTTGTCTTCTTGGCCGAATTGAAGGAAGGAATAGGGGCAAAGAACTTTCGGCCATTTGAATGTTTAATAAGGTTAGTATATTGTGTTAAAGTTGTGAAATTTTAGCTTGTTTTAGGTTAATTATCATGGTTCTTACTTAGACCATGCTAATTCTTTTTAAAAAACTTTGATGGATGGATGGACCATTCGGCTATGGCTATTAAAGAAGGAATTTGATTATTTCCTTTAAGTTTTGATGGATAAAGAAACAAAAGGTTGTTGATGGAAGAAGTTAATGTGTTAAGAGATTATATGAAACTTATTCATGTTTATATATGTTATATGCATTGAAAATGGTTGATGATTTTGGAAGTGATTAGATTGAATCGGCCATGGTATATCCATAAACCCGATTTATGCTTGTTATGTGGTGGAAATTAAGGGTTAAATGTATGAAATTTGATGTATATTAACTATAGGTAATCACATACGTAAGGTCAAATTTAATTTGGTATATTCGGCCATATAGGTGTATATGTTTGTGATACTATTTTTGTTAACTCTTGATAACCGATTAAGGGAGTAATATTGGCTTATAAGGTTGAGTTGATTCATGATGTTGTATATTAGAATCAAAAATACTCAAGACTAGGTTACCATAATAGCGATAATGCATTCGGCCTTGAAGCATTAATCGAATATGGTTAAGGTTTTGATATTTTGAACAAGGATAATTGTGAAATGGAGTGAAAACCGTTAAATTATACATAAGTATCCAGCAAGAAAATTAAACTACTAAATGTGTTTATTATAGATCAAGACATCAAAGGGAGAGAATCAAGCAAAGGCAAAGAAAAGATCATCGAGTAGCCGAGTTGGAACCGTCTTACCCAACATAAAGTAAGTCATTAAGCATATAGTTGGTATTAATTCAAATGGTCATAACGTTTATGTAATGATGCTGAATGGAATGAATAAATATATATATGCATGTACGTATGTGATGATGAAAGTGTTGAATGAAAAGAAAAGAGGTGAGATGTATTGAGTTGTTGATCTCGGCACTAAATGTGCGGGTATAAACATTTATGACCATGAGATTGGCGCTAAGTGTGCGGGTTTAAATTGTGCAGCACTAAGTGTGCGAATTGAATATGTAGCACTAAGTGTGCGAGTTTGACTATGTAGCACTAAGTGTGCGAGTTGACTATGTAGCACTAAGTGTGCGAGTATGATTATGTAGCACTAAGTGTGCGAGTTGATTATATAGCACTGAGTGTGCGGACTTAATAAATATTCTTGAATCATTATGGACACTAAGTGTGCGACACTATTGAGTCGATCACGGATAGCGGATCGGGTAAGTATCTTGAGTTCATGACTAATAGGTGCTATGTTTATATTTGGAGTTGAGCTTGGTAAGTTGAACCTATGTGACAAATATACTTGCAGTCACGTACATAAGATTTATCGCGGAATGGGTGAAAGGCCATTTAGTTGTATGATTGTAACGAAAATAAAATGATTTATGAAAATGCCTCGAATATTCTATTGATGAGTATATGGAATGTGAATGCATGATTTGGTATGAGATTGAACCGATAGGTCGGAGGAACTATGGTATGGTTCGGTATGGATGGAGTAACTAGCCTCGTTCCATTTTGTTTCCTCTTGTGATAATGTTATTAATGGATGGTAGTGGATTGCTTATGACTTACTGAGTTATAAACTCACTCGGTGTTTCCTTGTCACCTATTCTAGGTTTCTTGGACTCATCTCCTTTTGCGTGGTCGGGCCGTCATCGAAGTCATCACACCGGATAGCAAGTTTTGGTACTTTCTTCTTAGTTGGCTTAGGAGAACATTTCGGCATGTATAGGCTATTATGTTGTGTTTGAACTTTGGTATGTAATCTTTTAGCCATGCGAAAATGGCATAAATGTTCGGTTGGGTTTGGATTCATAACGTTAGGTCGCAAATCTTGATAATTCGACCTTTTTATGCCATACATCATGGTTGATTATTTTGGTGTTAAAATTCATGATATGGCAATAGTGTAGTAGGGGGAAGTTTGACAATGATTAGCCTTTGGCATGGTTAGTCATGATCATAATTTGTGATATGCATGATGAATTATTAGTTAGATCAAGGAGTAAACACGAAGTGGGCATAGTTGCTTTCGTAACAGATGCTGGCAGCAGCAGTGACATGAGATTGAAAAATCACTAAAAATAGTAGGAGTGGAATTAATTGATGAATAAATTATGTAATCGAAGTTCGATGAGTCTATTTTCATATAGAAGTAACGAAAGGATCATATGGACAGTTTGTTAAGAGATAATCAGGTTCTCGTGGGACAGGGCCAGAACGGTTTCTGGATTCCCTGCTCCGACTTTGGAAATTCATTATAAATTAACCAGAGATAATTATGAGTCATACCATATATGTATAGATTCCTCTCTGAGTCTAGTTTCTATAGAAACAAACGGCATCAGTATGGAAGTTCTGTACAGGGAGATATCCAGGTCGTAATGCGCAAAGGTCAGTGTAGTCGACCCCAGTAACATGGGAGACTTTGACTAATAAACTGTACTAATTGGCCCGACCAAAAATTCTAGAAAAAAATATGTAGATGGGAATATGAGTCTAGTTTCAGGGAAAATTCACGGAACTGGATTTTGAGTTCCAGACCTCAAGATATGATTTTTAAAGCGACTAGTACGCAGATTGACAGCTTGTCTGGAAAAAATTTAATAAGTGGTTTGAAGTTTGTTAACACCTCGTGTTCGACTCCGGCGACGGCCTCGGGTTCGGGGTGTTACAATATGATTACTCGTCTGAGCTAAATCCTATTAGCAACAAATGCATAACCTCATTCATTTCAGGAAATCACATATCCATCTATTTTCCATTTATTCAATCGGGATTTAAACATTTTTCTCAAGCATTATCGGGCATGTGATTGTTTCATACATCCATAACATTCATATAATTCAAATAAACACATTCCACATTCATTTTAAGCATATAAGAACCATTTTCATCATTTATCCTTTATCATCTATCGGGCATTATCATTTAATTTAACATTTTTATTTATCGGGCTTGATCGGATATGTAATAAGTTTACATATTTATGAAATTTATACAATTTACATAAACACAATCAATGCAAGCATGTAAATAAACACAATTTAGTTACACGAATTACCTCGACAATTGTTAGTGTACGAAAAATCTACTAATTTGACTTTTTCCTCGTTTTAACTCCGAATTTGGTCTATTCGGATCTATATGAGTAAATTTAACATTAATTCACCATATTTCACATTCAAGTGGAGTTAATTTTTATCCTAGGAAAAATAACCATTTTGCCCCTAACTTTTTCATAAATTCTCATTTCATCCCTAAGCTCGGAAAATAAAATCTTCCAAGCCTAATTGAAATTTATATACTACATTTACAGCACATACATTTCACAAATTTTAGAATTTTCCATCGGTTTTATCACCTTTCATTTTATTCCCTAAATCAAGTTTCCATCAAAAATTGCTTTGTAAAAGTTGTTTATCTATCAACAACCTTGCATTTTCTACCATAAATTTCATATTTCCAGCATATTCATCCATGACCCAAATTTCATGCTTTGATAACTTTTCAAATTAATCCCCAAAATACATAGATTAGACTATCCCAATTTCAAAAATATAAAAATTACTAAAAATCGGGCTTGATTACGTACCCAAATAGGCTTGATGAGTCTTCTTCCTCTCTCTTGGGGTTTCCATAGAAATATTTGGGGAAGATTATATGAAATTGTTTTCTTTTTCATTTAATTAAATTGTCATTTAATAACTTTTCATCTTTCCAATTTAGTCCTTAGCATTTTTTTATTTTTCCATGGATGAGTCATACCAAAATATCTACATACTTTCTTTAATGGTCTAATTACCATATAAGGACCTCTAGTTTGGAATTCTATAGCTATTTAATCCTTATAGCTACTAGAATTCAACTTTCGCATTTTATGCGATTTAGTTCTTCTCGTAATTAAACACTTCATCGATAAAATTTTCGCATCAAAATTTCACACGACATGTCTATCATAATACGGACCATATAATAAAATAAAAATAAGCTTTATTTTTGGGTCAGATTTGTGGTCCCAAAACCACTGTTTCACCGAAATTGGGCTGTTATAGTAGATTCCTTCGATGATTTTCTCAAAGTTTTGGGAAACCTAAAAACCAAGATATTTAGCTTTCACCCAGAAGACCCAAAGAATGCATTGGGGTAATAATTGTAAATTTTACTATCTTTTTTTCTAGGATGGAATAATGAAAAGTTTGACTAGTGAGAGTAATTTAACTTTATGATTTTCTTTAACAACATGATGATATTTGAATTGACTATGAATTATGTTCATGCATATATATGATTAACATGCCATATAGTTTAGGAAAAGAATGTCAAATGTACTTTTCATGACATTTTAATTATTCATAATTAAAATCGAAAATAAAAACCTTCCATGTTTTCTACAAGACAAAGTGGGAGAAAGTCCCTAAATAATACTTACAGCCTCTATCAATGGTCTCTTGTGATGGCGTGAAAATTTTTCGACCCTAAGTTAGGTATTAGATTCCACTTAGGAGATTTCCTTAAAAGAGATATGTAACACCCCTCAATTGGTCCGGTCATCGAACCTGAGCTATAGGATGCTGCAATAATTAACAAAGCATACCACATATAATTTCAACTTTAAACATTCAATTAAGCAATAAACAATCTATAACCAGAGCATAACATGATTTATAAACAAAGCCAAGTCTCAAACGAGCTTATGAAAACTTTCAAACCAACCTAGAATCAAATGGGGACTTAATTGAAAACTTAACAAAAAATAGCAAAATTTCAAGAAAAAGGGGTCACTCGACCTTGTGGCTAGGCTATGTGAAAAACTGAAACCATGTGGAAGGGAGTCACATGGCTGTGTAGCTAGGCCGTCTAACTAATTGAAGTCATGTGGACCTAAATGCAAAAATTTCAACTTAAAGTCACACGATTGTGTACCTAAACCGTGTAAGAAACTGAGATTGAGTGCAAAATTTAATGACCATATGAACAACTCCACACAAGCGTGTGGCCAGCCCATATGACTGACTTCCTGTAATTGGGCATAGTAGATTAAGCTAGTTTTTGAACTTCAAGAGCTCGAACGCATGTATTTTAGTTAAGTTTTAATTATGTTTTCGTAAGTTTAGGTAAATTCAATATAGTGTGTAATTTGAGTCTTTTATTAGCCTTAGAGATTGAATGAGACCTAAGGGTGAGCTAATATACTTTGTGAGCATGCAGGAACCATTAGAAGGCATTCTAACTCGATACTGCTCACTATGTTGAAACACGAAGCATTCGATGTCGCAACATAAGGAGCAGAATAGAAGAATTCCAAGATTTCCATCAATGTCACAACATAGCTTCAGGATTTAGTGACGTACCCCTGAAGACACCTTGAAGATAAGCATACTGCCCTTGATGTCGTGACACAAGACCTGGTGTGTTGCGACATCACCTCTGTATGGGAAAAAATTACGAGCTAGGGGCATTTTAGTCCTTACAATCAAATGTTAAGCATGAGGAAGACAAGTAATCTAGGGTTAAGGATGAAAACCAACCTAAAGTCTATAAATAGGCTCATTTAATACATGTAATGTAAACCTTTTTGTAGTGTATAATTTTCTTTTTAGATTTAGTCTTTAGTTTTTTTTCTCTTTTATTAGGTTTTAGGTTTTAGGTTTTAGATTTTATTTTCATTTTTATTATTTACTTTTGTGGGGCAAATCAGATTTGGGAGATACTATTAAACTCAATGACGATTTCACGCTTAAGATTAATACAAATCAAGTTTCTTGTAAAATGTATTCTCTTGAATTGTTCTTTATGTTTATTTTTTCTATCAAGTTTATATTTTTAATTAGATCTATGAGGAACTAATCCTTCTGTTGGGGATTAACGAGTGGATGTATGAGTAATTAACTGTTCTATAGGGATTTCTTAGTGGATTAGCTGTTCAGGAGAGGAAAAACCTAAACCCTAGGTTAGACAACCCAAGGAAGTTATTAAGGTAGGGATTAACCTAAATTTGTTATGACTTATCCGTGAACACCCTAACCCTGAGCCGGTCTGGACTGTGAATTCGAAAGGTAAATAGTTCTTACTGACTCAAAATTTTAGTAGAAGATCAGAAGACCTTGTTGGGGTATTGACTAGTTGGTTAAAGAAGAAAACCCAAAACGATAGTTGGTTATGATTACTGAAGCAAGCTAATCATCCATGATTAGATTTGATATATTTTACTCTTTGATTTCTCGTGTTTATTTATTTCCTTACTTTATTTTATTATTATTAGTATAGATCACCAAAAACTTTCGTTTTATTCTTTGTAATATAATTCAACTAAATTACTAATTAGATCTATTTATGTTTAGATTAGAATTAATTTAGTGCTCACGTCCCTTGGGTACGATCCTCATTGTACTTACCTACTCTGTTGTAACTATATTACAACCTGACTTGTATAGTTGCATATACCACTTTTAATATCTTTTGTGTAAGATTTTTACTCAGGACGTTGGTACGTCCGGAGGCGGTTAATTTGTTGGCGCCGTTGACGAGGAGGCAACGTCACTATATTGATATTAATTTTTGCATATTAATAGAATAATTAGGAAATTTTTAGATTATAATTATGAATTTATTTTTCTTATTTTCTACTAATCTTGTCTTTTTAAGTTTAGTGTATGACTTGTAGTAGGGGAACACCCATAGAGCCAATCACAGATCTAGGAAAAATAATCTGAAGAAATTGTCGAAAGCAACAACAACAGCAGCAATAGTCAATGCAGAATTAGTTACCTGCTGGAGGGAATTTACCACCACGTGAGAATAACTGTTCGACAAGGCTAACAATAACAATTTAGAAGATCCAATACCATCACCACCACAACTACCCGTAAATATAAATATGGCACGTAATGAGAGGACTCTAAGGGAATATGCACTACTAATTTTGGATATGGTTCAAGGAAATATAACAAGTCCAACTGTCAAGGCCAATAATTTCGAGATTAAGCCAACTATGATCCAAGTGGTCTAAAATAATTTACAGTTTCGAGGAAGAATTACAGAAGATCCAAGTCAACATTTAAAATTGTTCCTCCATCTTTGTGATACCTTTAAATACAATGGGGTCACTGATGACACTATTCGTCTTTGGTTGTTCCCCTTTTTATTAATCAATAACACCTTTTCTTGGTTAGATTCGAAGGCACCAGGATCAATCACGAGATGGGATGAATTTGTAGGAAAGTTCCTACAAAAGTTTTTTCCTATTAGCAAGACGGTCTAGCTAAGAAGAGAAATATCTATGTTCAAACAATTAGAGGGAGAAAGTTTTCACGAAGCATGGGAGTGTTTTAAGAAGTTGATTTAGAAATTCCTACGTACGAATTAATAGAAAATATGGTGATTAACTCCTGCTAGTGGCCAACTAAATGACACACATATGGCTAGAGGCCATCTACAATAAAGGCTGTCCAGGAGGATGACAGATACCAACAACTAGTGGATAGACTTAATCGCATTGAGTCTTCAAATAGTACACCATGTATATATGGAGGAGATAAAATCCTAACAAGGATGTGAACTACATAGGGAATATGGGTGAAAACCATTATTCAAATAATTATAATCCTGGACAGAGAGATAACCTTAACCTGAGATGGGGAGGAAATTAAGGAGGAGGTAATAATTCGAACCAAGATAAAAATACTAACTATCAATCTTCTTATTTGCAAAAACCTCATGAAAGGACCAACCTTAATGACCATACTATATGTGGTCAACGTCCGGATCAAATCGAATGGGAAATGCAGTCAATGAGGATAGACATAAAATAGGTGCAATATGAGTGCACCAATTTAGCAAGAACATTGACTAAGCTCGAAGATGAAATGAGCCAATTAATGAGCATGATGGGAGATATAAAAAGGCAAATTGGCGCAGGTAATCCTAGTAATACTGAAAATAATCCTCCTAGATAAAGAAAGGAGCATGTTAATGCAGGACAAAAGAATAGGTTCAGGGAAAGAGATAAATAGATGAAGGTGGAGTGGCATGATAGGTAACGGACTAATACTAAAAGAATCAAAGAATCGTCCTTATATGAATTAATGGTGCTGTCGGATAAATCAGAAAGTAAAACTTGATTTCCTAAATTGATATTTAAATCTTTGTAAATTATTGTATATTTAACTGACTGTGTAGTCTATATTCTAATTTCTATCAAATTTATGTACTATAAAAACCATGACATTCTATAAATTGGAAATTTGGGTAAAAACAGAGCCAATGTTGCAACACGGAAACTCCGTGACGCAAGACCAAAGGTAGAATCGATGAAATTGAGAAAATTATCTCGATATTGTGACATAGACTTTGCGCGTCACAACACCGAAGCCAGTATACCCATAAATCCAAAATTCTAGCGTGTGTCATGACATCAAACCTCGACGTCGCAAAAATGAAAAATTGATAGGGATTTCGTGACACGGAACCCCTGTGTCGTGACGCCACTACAATTTTCTATAGGGTTGAATCGACCCATTCACGCAACCTGGTAGATTAATCCCTAATTATACTCGATTTTAAGCCTAAAAATATTTATTTTTAAACTTTAAAACACTATTAACCATTATTTAAAACCTCATTTCCTTCTAATTCTTTCAAAATCCTCTAAACTCCTAAAACCATAAAATCTTTAAAACCTAAAAATCTCTTTTTTTCTCATGATCTTTGTTTTGCAGCTCTTGTTTTCAGAATAGACTCATTCGGAGGAAGGACTGGAAGATGGAACAAACAAGATTTCATAAGGGAATTGGACGAATTTCCATTTAAGGTTAAGAGTTCCTAACTCATATTTTTACTATTCCATTAGAAACTTTGCTTACCCGTTCATTACTTTTTGAGTATAAACAATTTTCAAAATTCTTCAATGAAAGATTAAAAGAACAAATAAGCCAGAACCTTCAGCGGTTCTAAACTCCTCCAATTTTTCAATTCCAAATGTTGAAAAACATTTTTTAGAATTTCAAGGAAAAACGATTATTCAAGAGAGGGGATTTGAAACATCGATGGTTCTCTGTCAAGAGATGTGACCTTTAGTTAGATATCATAGATATAAACATTTTTGTAGGATCCCAAAAGACTCTGCTGTGGTCCCTGTAGTTCAAGAATTTATGCATCTTTATGGGAGTAGGAGTCTAGAAAAACTGAAGGTCGTACATAGGAATTAATTCCTGTGCGACGGAAAGATGTACGAATCACCCCTTGAGTTAATTGTGAATTTTATAATGCTCCATTCGATGAGAAAGATTTTATAGAACAAACAGATTTGGAATATTTCTGAGACATAGATATGGATAACATTAGAAACTTCCTAACAGAGGGAATGGGTGAATGGAAATAGGTGAATGGATCCAAGTTTTGAGCACTAGGATAGCTTTAGCTTTGGATGTTTCTAATGTCAATAAATTTCGAGCAATTTTGCTTTACGTTATTTTTCATAAAAAAATACGCATCGAAACGTGGATTTACCAAAATATGAAATGATGTGTTAGTGGCCAGAGAGTGGGAGTCTTCTTTCCTCACTTAGTGACGGCCTTATATAAGAGAGCAAGCATTCCGATGGCATCTATGAAGCAATCAATAAAGTCATCTCGAAGCATAATTGGCGACACTCTATATATATAGTACACCGAGTTGTGGGCTAAACAGATTAAAGAGTGGAAGAAATGCCAGCAAGAGATGATGGCCACTCCAGCTTTGTCTCAAACAAAAGAAAAACTGACTGTTCAATAGGAAATTGGTAAGAGCAGTCATCCCAAGTTAGACTGGATGATACATTGGATGCATGAGTTAGGCCCGATCTTTCACGAATTCGCATAGAAGAATAATATTAGGGTACCTAATTATAAGCCAGATACGTTTGGGCTGACACATCCAAGGCAAGAAGAAGAGAAACAAGAGAGTGAAGAAGAAGAAGGAGCCAAGAAGGGGGAGGAAGATGATTTGATGGATTTTGAGGAGGATGACTGAACTATTAGTTTTTGTTTTTAAAGATTGTATTATTTTTTGATGATTTTTCATTTATTTAAAATTGTTAGGAGTAGGAGTAAATAATAGACTAGTAGTTGTTTTTTGTTTAAATTTTCTGTATAGAAGCTCCACATGGGAGAAATACAGTGATTTTGAGCTATCAATGATCAATGGGGGAGGTAGCCACCAATAGCTTACGAAACTATCACGATTAATTGGGTAACTTCTTTCATTAATTTTTTTTCAAGGGCTACACATTGAGGACAATGTGATATCTAAGTGTACGAAGGTAACATAGAAAAGTAATTTTAAATTTTTATGCTTTTTCTTATCGATTGTATGCTTGAGCTTGTAGAAATAAAAGTGATTGGTTAAGAGCATGTGCATAGGTTGATTGTATTTACAATAAATTTGACATGAGAATAGGTAATGTTAAGTTTTTGATTATTAGACTACTAAGTTCTATATTTTACACTATAAATAAGTATTAAGCAATCGAATGTACCTAATGATATAGAGAATATAAGGAAACGAGAATGCTAGTATGAATGATAAATTGGTGAAATCTATGATTATTTGGTTGACTAAATTTGTGAATGTTGAGATACCTAGGGATGACCTAAGGCATTGTTTGGTATACACCCAAAGAAAAAAAGCTAACCATATTTATTCATCTTTAGTACCTATTTTGAGCTAGAAAACCTTTCTTGATGAACCTCTATACAAAACCCGAGCTAAGAATGATAATTTGTTCTTACCCTTTTCTTTGGTCCGAAACTGCATGATTATAGATGTTTGGCCTTACATATTGAGGGATAAGTAGATACATTATAGTGGTTTTGTAAAAACAAGAGCGATAGGAAAAATTAGTAGAATATAGTGATTATAGGTAAGCTTAAAAGTGTAAAAAGTAAATAAATCAAAAAGAAAAGTTAATGAGTAGAAAAAATACGTGAAAAGTAAAAAAAATTGTGAGTGAGGTATCGTAAAAATGAAAGAAAAAAGTGACAAGCTCACAGCTATAGAAAAACTCAATCATTATTGTATAAAAACTCGTGAGCTAACCGTAGTTACTATAGAATATTGAGATTTCCTATAAAGAAAATAAAATGAAGGTGAGAGATGGAGAAACAAGAAGGTGAGTGGGAAAGGGTCAATAAGGGGGAGAATAGGGGACAATATGATGTGCCAAGCTACTTTTGTGCTTGAAACCATTTTGATTCTTACTATTTTTGAATTCCATACCTGTCCTAAGCCTCAGAACGTTACAAGCCTAAAAGCCCTATATGACCTAGGTAGACTTATTCACAATTTGAAATCATACTGAATAATTGCATATTATGACTGTTTGTACACTGCTAGGATAATCAAATTACTTGTATAATTTACTAATAGACTCATACATTTGAGACCTTTAATGCTTGTATGTTTTGTAATATACTGAACTTAGGTGTTTGATGTCAAAAGTGGTAAGTATATTATATATCATTCCAAGATTATATGTGAATATGGAATGCCTATTCATGTGCTCCAAAGCTATTAAACTAGTTTTGTTTATGTTGCTTGAGGATAAGCAATGAATTAAGTGTGGGGGAGTTTGATCTGCCATAATTCGATATAGTAGATTAAACTAGTTTTCGCACTTTAAGAGCTCGAATGCAAGCATTTTAGTTAAGTTTTAATTATGCTTTCGTAAGTTTAGTTAAATTCAATAAAGTGTCAAATTTGAGTCTTTTTTGACCTTAGGGACCGAATGAGGCCTAAAGGTGAGCTAATATACTTTGTGCGCATGGAAGAGACCATTAGAAGGCGTTCTAGCTAACTCGATACTAGTCACTACGTTGCAACACGGAACATTCGATGTCACAACATAGGGAGCAGAATTGAATAATTCCAAGAATGACTTCAATGTCGTGACACAGCTTGAGGATGTAGTAACATAGCCCTAAAGACACCTTGAAGATAAGCATACTTCCCTCGATGTTATGACACAAGACCTGGTGTGGTGTGTCGCGACATTGCCTCTGTACGGGAAATAATTAGGACCAGGGGCATTTTGGTCTACACAATCAAACGTTAAGCACGAGGACGACATCTAATCTAGGGTTAAGGGGGAAGGCCACCCTAAAGCTCATTTAACACATTTGATGTACACCTTTTCATAGTGTATAATTTCTCTTTAAATTTAGTCTATTAGTTTTCTCTTTTGTTATGTTTTAAATTTTATTATTGTTTTTGTTATTTACTTTTGTAGGGGAAATCAGATTTGGGAGATACTGTTAAACTCTGAGGATTTTGCGCTTAAGATTAATACAAATTAGGCTTCTTCTAAACTCTATTATCTTGAATTGTTCTTTATATTTATTCTTTCTATCAAGTATATATTGTTTAATAGATCCATGAGGTTCTAATCCTCATGTGGGGCATTAATGAGTGGAGGTATGATTAATTAACTGTTTTATAGGGATTTCTCATTGGATAATTTGTTCAGAAGAGGAAGAACCTAAACCCTAGGACTGACAAACCTAGAACTTATTAAGGTGGGGATTAACCCAAATTTGGTATGGCCTATCCGTGAACACCTCTGGACTTTGAGGTCGAGAGATAAGTAGTTCTTGTTGACTTAGTATTTTAGTAGAAGACAGTTGGGGTATTGACTAGTTGATTGAAGAAGAAAACTCAAAATGACAGTTGGTTATGATTACTGAAGCAAGTTAAAAACCCATGATCAAATTTGATATATTTACTCTTTGATTTCTCGTGTTTATTTATTTCCTTACTTTCTTTTATTATTATTAGTATAGATCACCAAAAACTTTCTTTTTATTCTTTGTAATATAATCCAACTAAAGTAATAATTAAATCTATTTATGTTTAGATTAGAATTAATTTAGTGCTTGTCTCCCTTGGGTACGATCCTCGGAGTACTTACCTACTCCATTGTAACTATATTACAACTTGACCCGTATACTTACGGATACCACCTTTAATATCTTTTGTGCAGGGATTTTACTCTGGGCATTGGTACGTTTAGAGGTGGTCAGTGACATTCTATAACTGTGTGGTGTTCATGCTATTAATGTTCTAACGAGCACATGGCAATGTCACTAGCCTTGTCACGTGACCGTGTGTCAAACCGTGTAGGGAATAAATGGGTCTTGAAATGCACAATTCAAGCCAGCCATTAAGGGGATCTATAGTGCACATTTCAACCAATAAATATCTCTTCAAAACATCCACATTTCATACCAAAAACACAACTTATAAAATCACCATAAATGCCCAACCAATATGCCACAATTGGCACCGCAATATAATAACTCTTAACTAAACCATTTACTATCAAATATACCATAACATTACCTAAATTATCATCAGATTAACATGATTTCAAAGTGTCAAGTTCATCAAATAGGGTATGCAAAAACTATCAAATGTGTATAAGTATATTCTTGATGCAAATCAACCAAAGCAATAACAACACTTTGATGCATTATAATTATATTCACATCAACATAGCGAATTCATAAGGTTCAACCACATATATTTACATAACCATTAACACCTATTTACATGCCACTTATAACCGGGCCAAAATGTTTGAAAGTCTATCAAAGGGATTTGTGGATAGTGTGAGCTCCAAAAATGATCCAATCAACAACACGATTTTCGATAATCACAAGGAAGAAAAATGAAACAAAGATAAGCTTACTCAAAGCTTAGTAAGTTCGTATGAATTTAAACACAACATACCTGAAATTTCATATCTTAATAATTAAAATAACATACAAACATGGAATTCCTTATCACCTTACACAATCCAAGCCATAACCAACTTGGTTAGTACATTATCACATAATGATCAACACATATATATAAGTAACATACTAACCAATAGCCATATTCAATTCATGGTTAACATTTCTATTCAAATACTCTTTCATCTTAATTCGATTTCATAACTCAGTTTCACCTAGAGAACTATAGTAAATTAATCTCAGACACTTAGGATAGCTTTTCTCACACGAGATGTACATAGGGACATTAACATTTACTCGATATTGCTCACACGAGCTATGGAGAATCTGTAAACTATAACACCCTAAACTTGATTCAATCAATCGAACTAGATTATTGGGGGTCACGCCTTAATACAAATGTAACTTAAACTCTTTTTCTTAGATGAAAATTTTTATTTATGACTATTGCATAGTTACGCTTAGAATTGAATTGTCTACATATGTACTATAACTGATTACAAGTTCGATGCATGACAATAATAATAAACAAATAAGAATGCTATTTATATTTTTTATTTTTCCATGCCATGCAAACATAAGTACTGAACAAGCTAATCTGCAATCATAGGTTTGTTCCCTTGTTCACACCACTTAACTCACTCTGTATGCATAATAACTCATCTTTTCACTCATTTGGCGCAACCTTGGCATCGTCTCTCCAGGTGCAAACTCATATTAGCTAACTTGAAAACACAATATACTAAAGTAAGTTTATAAGAACTTAGTGTGGCAAACATCCTTTGCCTGAATTACATTTGACACTTCCTTTTTCAACCTCCGTATACTTATTCTTCAACTTAACTCTGGCATATATCATTCTAGGTTCCTTCTTTGTATCGTGGTGTTGTGCCTTACTATGAAATCATACCTTACATCTGTCCCTTTCCTTATTTAATACTCGTTTTCATTACTTCACCTTCTCATGTTCTTCCTTAACCAGACTCATTTCAGAAATCTATTTAGGTAGAGTACTATTGTTTTTACGTTCCTATTTTAAACCTTAACTATTCATATAGTTCATAGACACTCATGGATCTTTCATTCCTTACCTTGCCAAACATTGCCCTTACTAGCCTTAGTCCTTCAATATTAAGTGACTCAATATTTTGTGTTCGCCAAATATTCTGGCAAATGCTCACCTAATTACTCTATTTATTCCTTGTCAAAGATCTGTTCGCCTAAAAAAGTTTCCATTTTAGCATTCATTAACCCCTGGTTTTTGTCTCATCGAAACTCTTTAATGATTATCCATAGTTTTTTAATACTCATTCAAGTTGCCTGATTTAAGATCCTTTATTGAAATTACGCTTCCATAAGTTAGCTTATAACCCCTTTATCTCCTTTCAATCCATTATCCTCATGAAGCAATCTAGTATTTTACTTTACTGAAGTGCATTGATTCTAAATCATGGAATTCATACTAATTACTCTTATGAATCTACTAGTCGTGCCATATCTATTTATTTTGTGGCTCATTACAAGATTTGACCTTAAGACTTTGTCGTACATACAATTTCTCTCAAACTCGCCATAGCAGCTTTTCTTTCATACTATGGCATAAAAACTTCTCTTCTTATGGTACACCACAAAGTCTTTCCTTTCATATTATGACTTAAAAACAGTTCTTTTCAATGTTGCAACCAAAGCTTTCCTTTTAGATTGCGCCACTAAGGCATTTCCTCTCATTAATCACCATAGAGGTTTTTCTTTTAGATACCCAACAAAGGTTTTCCTTTCATATATTTGCCACAAATGAATCCCTTTCTTTCAGTACTCACCAAAAAAGCTTTCCTTTCAGATATTCGCGACAAACACATCCTTTTCTTTCAGTACTTGCCATAAAGGCTTTCCTTTCAAAAATTTACTATGAAAGCATCCTTTTGATTTAGTACTCACCAAAAAGGCTTTCCTTTTAGAGATTTTCAAAGGAATTCTTTTCTTTTAGTACTGGATGCAAATGCGTCCTTTTTCTGCCATATTTACGATAGAGATTTGCCTAAACTCACCTTACATGAGGTTTGCCCCTTACGGCCTAGGGTCGCACAGAGAACCTTATTTGGTAATAAGCTACCTTTAATTCTTTCCATATGATACCATAACAGACTAGTTATGGTCTTACACGATATAGTCTTTCCATATGACGCCATAGTCTACCAGTTACAATCTTACACGATATGGTGCCATGGACTTTTCTTTTTAGAGGATCGTGTTTAAAATCTCGACGGACTATTTTAGACGACTCTGGAGGCAGACACAAACTCATTACTCATATTGACTCATTCATAACAGACACATACACATGCATTTTAATATTTAGATTCCTATTACACACTTAGACTATCAGATTTCATGCAATCTATACACACAAGTCCATAATTAGTAAATTTCTCATCAAAATCATCACATTATACTTTCTTAGCTTGAATCTCATGGTTTTATCTATTTTCACTGAAGTTTCTAGAATAAATATCACAGATGCAAGAGTCAACTTAGGGACTCACCTGATGGCTTCGATGGACAAGTTAAACTCTAATCCTACACTCAACAAGATATTGCAGCAACCACTTAACATGGTGAAAAAGAACTTAATAAATATCAAAATTTCTGATCTAGCTTAAACAAAAAAAAAATACTTCTTGTTTCCTCTAGCTCTAGATCTTAATACCTTGGAGAAAAGAGGGAAAAAGATAACTCCCTTTAACCAAACCAAAGTACTCATTTAACTTAACCTAAGTTTCTATTGGAACTTGGTAAACGTCACATTCATACTGAGTTGTCTTATCCAAAATCTGCCACTTTTAAGAAACCCACTCAATTGTTTTCTTACCTTTTAACTTTTCATAGTTTACGTTTAGTTAATTTCTAACCAGCTTACCTCACAAATTAACTGGCACAAGACCGCAGTTGTTATTGGGTGTATTACGCCAATGATGTGAAAGCATATCCTAAAAATCATTTTACGTAACCACAAGTCTCATTTCATTACTCATAGTAATTTGGCATGAAATCTTTATTTCGCTTATTTTCAAATTGGAGTCCATCCATCTTAAATGCCAAAAAGTGTATCTAGGCAAATACTATTTCGCCCATTATAGTTCTTTATGACCGTACGCCATATATATATTTATACAAGTATTCCTTGATTTTTCATAGTTACCCTTCATCAGAGTTAGCCATAAGTGTAACACCCCAAACTTGACCTAAACGTTATGGCCAAATCTAGCGATGTCACATGAAATGGGGTTTGAAATCGAGATTGACAAGTTAAAACTGTTCCAATTCATTAGCTTTTATTTAATTTGGAAAAACTTGAACTAGTCGATTTGCCTTAAAACATGTCTTTTAAACAGAAGCTTTTGAAACCAATTATTTTACGAAATCGAAAATCTTAGTTTTTAGAAAAAACTGTGTTTTGTTGAGTTATAGTTTAAAAATCCATAAAAACAGTATAAAATCTCAATTTAAACCAAACAGTCCAAAGTCTCATCATTACAATAATAAATACCCAAAGATAATATAAAATCAAAAGCTGTAATAAAGTAGTTTAGTAGTGGTGGTCACTGTCGAGCCCTCCGCTGCACTGATCTACCTAAGTCTAGGGATTACTTGTACAAATTAAATAGAAAAAGGAGTGAATTTTTGCAAACTCAGTGTGTAATCCCCACAGAAAACATACATACAGATACACATAAAAAAATAATCAATTACAGTCTGGGGCCTAAGCCCATTACTGATCCAGTTTGGGCCTTGGCCCATTTGGATACAATCTCAGGTATAATTTAGGGCATTGGCCCATCTCAGATACAATATGCAATAGTAGAAAATCAGAATCCTACCCACCAGCCTCTACACACCATCTCTGTCCATCCCTACACATCATGTGGGGACTAAATCAAACCACCCATCCCTACACACCATGTTGTACCGAAATGTGGCACATAAGCAGAAATTTGCAGTAGAGCTGCCAGATAATAGGCTTAATAGCCTTTTAGACACTTCCTCCAGATAACAATAACCTACCCCGATGCAATGCAACAAACAAAAGATGTCATGCTATTATGCAATTATAGTACATACATTCAGATATCATAATTCATGCTCGGTACTGAAATCAGATAGATAGATCACTCATATAGGGGTGTAAGTAGGGCTTACTGACCCTTCAGTAGGTCTACAGTCGACTTGGGCGACCCGTGCAACCTTAGACAACTTTTCAAAAAAATGGGCTCGCACGCCTGTGTGACCCACACAGCCCAAATTGGCCTTAGCTACGTGATTCATTTTTAATGTAATCCATGCTAGCTAAATATTCATATATGTTTTATTTACTTATATGTTCATTCAAAACTGTCTACTTGAGTCATTGTCACTAAATTATTTATATCTTAAGCTAAAGAATTCCAAATTAAGACCCACTTGATTTTTTTGAAACTAGACTAAAATACCTTTGTACCATAAAATTTTCAAAATTTATAGCTTATCAAATAAGTATAGTAAAATCTTCAAATTTATCCCTATTCTACTATTTGATAGCTTCAACCTCTCCGTACTAAAAATTATTTTATCTTTTAGTATAGAATTTGGATGACGCTTTTGTTTGTTTATCTTGAAAATAGACTCATTAAAATTTAACCATATAAATTTAAGCCCCTAATTATTTTTGTTTACAATTTTTGATGTTTTTCCAAAGTTAGAACAAGGGAACCAAAAATCATTCTGACCTTGTCTCACAAAATTAATTGTATCTCATAATTTAAAATTCCATTGCTTACACTGTTTCTTCCAAGAAAAACTAGACTCAATAAAATTTAATTTCATATTTTACTCAACCTCTAACTCAATTTCCAATATTTTTGATGATTTTTCAAATTTAGACTATTGCTGCTATCCAAAACTATTTTAGTGCAAAATGTTGATTTCCAAGTTTATAACACCATTATTCCCTTTCTCTATAATTTTTTTTATCATTTTCTATTATTTCTCTTATTTCTCGACAGAAAACAATTTCGGCTTTTTGCTGAATCCCGTTTTCTGCGTTTCGAGTACACACCTGGTTTCGATTCGCGGTGCAAAGTAACCCGAGCCTTCAAAAACCTATATTTGACCAATATATCCCTTAATTAATCACTTGATTCATCAATCAAACAAAATATCCCTAACATAAAACTTGAGAAACTAAACCAACGACGATTTGAAAACTTACCACAACGAATCCAATAACCAGTTGTCTCCACAAACTGGAATATCCGCTTAAAACCTTTGAACAACACCTAAACGAGAGTAAAATGAACCCTTTGATAATTGCCTAATCGAAATATGATAACTAAGGGGAAAAATTCCACTTGCCGAAACAAATGAAGTCAAAAGTTGCACCCACAGAGATGGCTTACAAAAAGTACAAAAATAGAAAGAGTAGGGAAAAGATAAGAGAATTTCGGCTATAGAGCAAGAGATGAACTGATTAAGAAAATGAAAAGAGAGGGGAAAAGGAAGAAACAAGATTTGACCAAAGGGGAACAAAAACCAAAAGTGAACAATAAGGGAGAAGAAACGGCAGAGAAACAAAAGTCTAAAGTTAGAAAATTTGTTGGGAGAAAAGAAAATAGAAAACTGATAAGAAGAAAATCTTATTTTGATAACTTCTCCCTAATTATCTCCTAAAAACACTCCCTATTAACCCACTAAAACACAACTACTCAGGAGTCCGGTTTAATTTGAACTCCACCATGCCACACACCTCAAACAAAAATTAATTCCCCTGCTTGCGTAGGGACTTGACCACAAGACCTCTTATACACTAACACCCCGCTTAACCACCAAAGCAGCAAGCCTATTATGATATATTTTTACCAACAATCAAATAAAAGGCTACTGAACAAGAGTAAGGCCTAGTTCATTCAAAATACCAAAATTTTCCCAAACGAAGGCTTGAACTTAGGACCTCCCGAACACTCCCAGAACACATAATCACTAAGGCTGATAGATGTTTGTGTCATATTTTGACAATAATGAAATTAGAAATTTTGGGGCATTACAATTCTACCCTCTAAAAGAAAATTTCCTCATCAAAATTTACCTGATCAGAATAGGTGAGGATACTACTGACGCATCGTATCCTTAGGCTCCCACGTGGCCTCTTTGGTGATATGATTACACTATAGAACCATTACCAGAGGAATAGACTTCCTCCTCATAACTTTTACATCTCGATCCAGAATCTGAACTGGCTCTTCCTCAAAGGTCAAATCTGGCCTAACCTCAATCTCCTTCATTGGAACAACATGTGTAGGATCAGAGCGGCAGTGCATCAACATAGAGATGTGAAACACGTCATGAATCTGATCCAACTCTGGAGGCAGCTCCAACTAATAAGCGATTAGTCCCACTCGTTTCAGAATCCTCTACGGTCCAATAAATCTAGGGCTCAACTTGCCCTTACGACCAAACTTTAGAATCTTCTTCCATGGCAAGACATTGAGGAGCATAATGTCCCCCACGGAATACTCAATCTCTCGATGCTTTAGATCCGTATAGGATTTCTATCTGTCAGATGTCGCTTTCAGAGGATCCCGAATTAGTCTAACCTTATCCTTATTCTTCGATACTAACTCAGGACCCAGAACACGTCGCTCACCCAACTCAGTCCAACATAAAGGAGTGCGACACTTATGGCCATACAGTGCCTTGTAAGGTGCCATCTAGATGCTAGACTGGAGACTATTATTATAGGCGAACTCCACTAGCAGCAGATAATCTTTCCAACTACCTCAAAAATCAATAGCACAACTCTTGAATCTAAGCCTTAAGCTCCACAAGCACCTTTGGTGCCATTCGATAGGGAGCGATGCGCACCAGAGCTGTACCTGGAAGTAGGTTAATCCCAAATTCCAACTCGCGATTCAGAGGTAACCTCGGTAGCTCCTCAGGAAAGACGTCTAGAAAATCCTTCACCGCTCTGATATCCTTAATTGTAGAATCCCCTGAATTTGAAACACTTACGTAGGCCAAGAATGCCTCACATCCCTTACGAACCATCTTCTCAGCCACCAGCGCAAAGATCACATTAGACAAGTAATTCCAGCTTCTTCAACCATGACTATCTCCTTATCCTCCTCAGTCCTTAGTACGACCCTTTTAGTCACACAGTCCAAGCTAACACGATGCTTGACCAACCAGTCTATCCCTAGAGTTAGGTTGAACTCCCCAAATGGAAGCTCCATCAAATTAGCCAGGAAGATTGCCCCTTGTACCCCTAAAGGAACGTCCCTATACAGTTTGCTAACTCTAACAGATTACCCTAACAGGCTCAATACCATAACCTCACTCGTAGTGCTCTCAACTAAAATCCTCAAGTTTCCAGATATGTTGCTAGCTATGTATGAGTGAGTAGACCCTATGTCTATCAAGGCAATATATGGTAAATGAAGAATAAAGAACGTACCCGTGATAACGTTCGGAGCATCTCCATCCTCTTGGCAATGAGCAGCATAAACTAGGGCCGGCTGCTTCACCTTAGCCTACCCAGCACCTCTGCCCGGTGCTCTCTGCCCATGATCCATACCATTACAACCTCTGGCCTGTCCATGGCCCCTCGGTGGCTGCTGTACTACCCTTTGTGGCTGTGTCGTTCTAGTACCCAGAGCTTGCATCTGATTGGCCTTCAGTGGATACTCCCTAATATGGAGCTCCAATGACCCACACCGCAAGCACGCCCCAGTCATTCTCCAACACTCGCGTTGATGGCATCTACCACAATCAGTACATGGCTGCAGTCCAGTAATAGTAATAGGGGGCCCAACTCTAACCGGCCCATCAACTCTGGCCTTTTTCTTAGGCCTTTGTACAGAACTCGAGGGCTTCAAATCCCTCTTGTTCTTACCCCTCTAGCGGTCACGGTTCTGGCGCTTAGTGCACTTAACCTTCTTCGCGATCTTCACCTTCTCCACCAGTGCAAAAAAATCACACTCCCTCTGCAGAGTTATCAGGACTCTTAAATTATCTCTGAGCTTATCCTCAAGACGAATATATCACTCATACTCAGAGGCCACCATACCTCACGCATAGCGTCTTAGTCGCAGGAACTCGGCCTCATACTTGGCCACTGATTGATCTCCGTGAGTCAAATTCAAGAATTCCCTCCTACGGGCATGTACGTAGCTGGGCCCCACACATTTCCCCTAGAAGACTATCTTAAAGAACTCCCAGGTCAGACGTTCGAGCTAAGTGCCCTCCTAAACAGTGAGCCACCACTGATAAGCCTCATCCCTCAACAGTGAGACTGCACCCTTTAGTTTCTACTCTGAGGTGTAGTCTAAGTCATCCATGATCCTTTTTGTGGCCTCAATCCAGTACTCGGCCACATTAGGGACAACTCTAGTGACACCCTTGAAGTGCTCATCTCCATTGGACCGAAATCGTTTCGTAACCGACCCTTAACCCCTATATCCAGTATTGGGCCTAACGACCCTTTCCAAAATCCTTAGCATAGCCTGGGATAATGCGTCGTCCCTAGCAATGCGATCTTAAGACCCAGTCTCAGTAGCAGGCGACACTGGTGTCTCACTTGTATCCAAATTTAGTACCTCATCCAGTGAAGAGGACTCAGTTCGAGCTCCTCTATGACCTCTAATTCGGCCTTTAGTACCTTATCCACGGATACCTCATGCGCTCATTGTCTAATCACGTTTATCTGTATTAACAATTTTATGAATCAATTACAGTTCCAGTGTTTATTAAAAAATGTTTTACGTAAAATAGTATAAGTTATTCAGAGTTTGTTTTTGTTTTCGTAAATCGCAGTCTCATTACAGTTTTCAGTTTCTCTACAATTTTCAGTATACACTAACTAGAGTATTTTCAATACAGTTTACTACCTATAGTAGTTTCAGAATATACTATCCATAACAATTTCAGTTTTAAACAAATCACAGTTCAGAATACTTATAGGATCGACGCCGGAGACTCGGTGTACCACTTACTCAGGAAAAATATTTCAAATCATTTGGAAATCAGTCAATTTTTCGAAAGCCCAATTTTTATAAAACTCATAATCCACAGTCGAGTTTTGCAAACCACTAAATGTAACACCCCAAACTCAACCAAGACGTTATGGCTGAATCTAGCAATGTCACATGGAATGGGGTTTGAAATTGAGATTGAAAAGTTAAAATCATTCTAGTTCATTAGCTTTTATTTAATTTGGAAAAAAACATGAACTAGCTGATTTTCCTTAAAACATGTCTTTTAAGCAGAAGCTTTTGAAACCAATTATTTTTTGAAACCGAAGATCTTAGTTTTTAGAAAAAACTGTGTTTTGTTGAGATGTAGTTTAAAAATCCATAAAAATAGTATAAAATCCCAATTTAAACCAAACAGTCCAAAGTCCCAACATTACAAATAATAAATACCCAAAGATAATATAAAATCAAAAACTGTAATAAAGCAATTCAGTAGTGGTGGTCACCATCGAGCCCTTCGCTACACTAATCCGCCTAAGTCTGGGGATTACCTATACAAATTAAACAGGAAAAGGAGTGAGTTTTCGCAAATTAGTGTGTAATCCCCATAGAAAACATACATATAGATACACATCAGAAAATAATCAATTACAGTATGGGGCTGAGCCCATTACTATTCATTTTGGGCCTTGGCCCATTCGAATATAGTCTCAGGTATAATTTAGGGCATTGGCCCATCTCAGATACAATATGCAATAGTAGAAAATCAGAATCCTACCCACCAGCCTCTACACAACATCACCGCCAATCCCTACACACCATGTGGGGATTAAATCAGCCCACCCATCCCTACACACCATGCTATATCGAAATGCAGTAAATAATCAAAAATTTGTAGTAGAGCTGCCAGATAACAGACTTAATATCCTTTCAGACACTTCCTCAGATAACAATAATCCACCCTGATGCAATGCAACATACGAAAGATGTCATGCTATTATGCAATTATAGTACATACATCCAGATATCGTAATTCATGCTCGATACAGAAATCAGACAGACAGATCACTCATATAAGGGTCTAAGTAGGGCTTACTGACCCTTCAGCCGGTCCACAATCGACTTGGGCGACTCGTGCAACCTTAGATAACTTTTCAAAAAATTGGGCTCACACGCTCGTGTGGCCCACATGGCCCAAATTGGCCTTGTCCGTGTGATTCATTTTTAATGTAACCCATACTAGCTAAATATTCATATATGTTTTCACTATTTACTTATATGTTCATTTGAAGCTGTCTACTTGAGTCATTGTCACTAAATTATTTATATCTTGAGAAACATAATTCCAAATTAAGATCCGCTTGATATTTTTGAAACTAGACTAAAATACCTTTCTACCATAAAATTTTTATAATTTATAATTTATCAAATAAGTACAGTAAAATCTTCAAATTTATCCCTTTTCTGCTATTTGACAGCTTCAACCTCTCTTTAATAAAAATAATTTATCTCTTAGTACGAAATTTGGATGGTGTTTCCATTTGTTTCTTTTAAAAATAGACTCATTAAGGATTTAAACATATAAATTTAAGCTCCTAATTATTTTTTTACAATTTTTGATGTTTTTCCAAAGTCAGAACAGGGGACCCCGAAATCATTCTGACCTTGTCTCACAAAATTTATTATATCTCATAATTTAAAATTCTATTGCTTACACTGTTTCTTCCATGAAAAACTAGACACAATAAAATTTAATTCCATTGCTACTGTCCAAACTATTTTAGTGCAAAATGTTGATTTCAAAGATTATAGCACCCTTATTTCCTTTCTCTACAATTTTTTGCATCATTTTCTCTTAGTTCTCGACAGCAAGCAATTTTGGCTTTTTGCCGAATCTCGTTTTCTGCGTTTCAGGTGCACACTTGGTATCGATTCGCTATGCAAAGTAACCCAAGCCTTCAAAAACCTGTATTTGACCAATATATCCCTTAATTAATCACTTGATTCGTCAATAAAACCAAATATCCCCAACATAAAACTCGAGAAACTAAACCAAAGATGATTCGAAAACTTACCGCGATGAATCCAATAACTAGTTATCTCTACACATTGGAATATTCGCCTAAAACCTTTGAAGAGCACCTAAACGAGAGTAAAACGAACCCTTTGTTAATTGGCTAATTGAAATATGATAACTAAGGGGAAAAATTCCACTTACCAAAATAGATGAAGTCAAAAGTTGCACCCAAAGAGATGACTCGCAAAAAAATACAAAAATGAAAAGAGTAGGGAAAAGAGAAGAGAAATTTAGCTATAGAGCAAGTGATGAACCGATTAAGAAAACGAAAAGAGAGGGGAAAGCGAAGAAACAAGATTTGGGCAAAGGGGAGCAAAAACCACAAGTGAACCAGAATGTAACACCCCTTACCCGAGACCGTCGCTGGAGTCGAGCACGAGGCGTTACCTGACTTAACTTACTAATTCGGGGCATAAAATTTTCTTTTAAAATTAATTTATTTACATTAATTCAATATGTCCCTTAAAAGGGCCCTCAAGACCTTAAAACATGCAATTGAAACGGTTCGGGACCAAACCGGGAACATTAAAAATTTTTCGAATACTTAGACAAATCAAAACAATTTATTTCATTATTCCTTATAAAACTGCTCACCTGCGTCATAGTCACTAAAGAAATCATAACTTGAGTCACAAAACTCAAAATTTAAATTCATGAATTTTTCCTGAAACTAGACTTATGTATCTTCTTACTGATTTTTTTTTAGAATTTTTGGTCTGCCAATTAGTACAGTTTATTAGTTAAAGTTTCCCCTGTTGCACTGCTCGACTACTCTGACCTCTCCTCACTACAAATCAATTTTATCCCTGTATAGAATTCAAATAAGCATGATGTTTGTTTCTATTGAAATTACATTCACTAAAGAATCTAGAAATATAAACTATAACTCCTAAATATTTTTTTACAATTTTATTGCATTTATAAAGTCAGAATAGGGGATTCAAAAATCACTCTGAACCTGTCTCACTAAAATTCAATTATCTCTTAATATACACTTCTTTTGCTTACTTTGTTTCTTTCATATGAAAATAGACGCAATAAGATTTAATTCTATATCTCATTCATCACCGAATTCCATTTATGCTATTCTTGGTGATTTTTCAAGATCACGTCACTGCTGCTGTTCAATACTGTTTTAATGCTAATTTCACTTTTTCATGATTTCTTTGTATTAACTACCATTTAGGCATACATAACACCGAAACATGTTCTTCATTAGCCATTTAAATAGCTAATCATTATCAAATATTACATACCATTCTTTAGCCATATCATAAGGACATACACACAAAATGGCTAAGTCCCTATACATGCCATAAACTAGAACGTTTGTAAATGAAGATACCCATTTGGTAACTTGATAGTCGATAGTGTGAAGTGATCTCTAATGACCTCCAACCCGAGCTTACTTTTAAGTACTTTGAAACATGAGAAAGTGAAAGAAGTAAGCTTATAAAGCTTAGTAAGTTCACATGTAAAATAATAAGCATTAGCAATCAATTTCGCTTACTACTATGCTGTCATAATTTGCTTAAATAATGTTTAGTTCTTAGTTTCCCATCTTACTCATTGGTAACCTTACCAAAGGCTCAGAATACAAAAGGTACCTTACTTAATAGTTTGCTTACATACCTGCAACATCTCACTTAACACATGAGTACTCTTTCATAATATAGGCATATTTCCAATCATGTCATAAAGTGTCACAAGCATAACTAAAAACTCATCACTTACTTAATACTTGATAATCTCAATTACTTACAATCTAAATACTAAATAAGCCTTAAATGTATACCTGTACTCTTTCTTCATGTTCTCACCTTGTCGTTTCTTTGACGGGAACCTTTTCTTTTTTGAACTTACCATTGCCATGTCTTGACATGGTCTTACGTGGTATCCTTGCCTTATGAACTCACCAAAGTCATGCCTTGGCATGGTCTTACATGGGACCTTTGCCTTATAATAACTCATCAATGCCATGTCTTGACATGGTCTTACATGATATCTTTATCTTACCGAATGCCATGTTCCAAACATGGTCTTAGATGGTATCCTTGTCTTACCAAATGTCATGTTCCAAACATGGTCTTACATGGTATCCTTGTCTTAGTGCTAATGCCACATCTTGATGTGGTCTTACATGGAGTCCTTAATCAATGTCGATGCCATGTCTTGACACAGTCTTACACAAGATCCTTGCCTTACCAATGCCATGTCTTGACATGGTCTTACATGATATCCTTAACCGTTAATTCCTCCTTAAATGCCATGTTATGAACATGGACTTTTCTATCAATTGTTCCTTAATTGCCATGGTACAACCATGGAATTTGAGATATCAATGCCTTATCAAGTCATAGCTGAAACATACTTGCTCAAATTCTCAAGCTTAGTCACATAACTCAAAAATAATAATACTAATAACAATAATTGCATAATAATAAAATGCTACTCAACTTACATACTTACATTCTCAATCTCATCATATCATCAACTTAACTTATTCTCATCAAACTATGCTAGTCAATACTTTCTTGTTATCATACGAAGCCATAATACAAAATATGGTCTTACATATAAATTATACAAGTTCTCTTTCCAAATCAAATCATTATTGAATATTAATCATTATATCTGAAAGTCAATACTAAAGTATTTATGGCAAAAATATCAATTTATCATTCAAATATGCATATTTAAATGCTTATTAAACATATGAACTTACCTCAATACCAAAACGACCATTTTACCAACTTTCTCGATTTTCGATTTTTCTCCCGTTCTAAATCCAAATCACACTTTCCGGGATTATTGAGCTTGGAAAGCTTGGAAACCCTAACCATGGCTTTCCCCATGCTATATTTGGCCTCCATGAAGAAGATGGACCAATTTTGGCTTTATTTTCCCTTTTTAATTCTTTTAATTACTAAATTACCAAAATGCCCTTAAAGGCTTTTCTTTCAAATTTGTCCTATTCTTGCCCATTTTTGTTCAAACTTAAATGTAATAGTCTAATTACTAAATAAGGACCTCCACTTTAAGTACTCATTTCAATTAAATCCCCTTTATTATCTAGAACACACATTTTGCTAATTTTACAATTTAGTCCTAATTATCAAATTATGTACTATACATAAAATTTCTTCACGAAAACTTCACACAATTATTCAATCAATGAATAAACCTGAAAACTTAATCGGAATAAATTTTTTTGACCTCGAATTTGTGGTTTCGTAACCACTATTCCATTTAGGCCCTATTTCGAGATGTTACATTTCTTCCCCCTTTAGGGATTTTCGTCCCCGAAAATCTTACCTACAAATGGATTTGAAATTGATTTCCAGCAACACTTTCAAATTCTCATTCAGCCTTGGCATACCCAACATTTTACTTCTTAAACTAAGGCTCTGAACTGGAATACCTACTGATAAGTAACTGACCTTATTTTGTCATTAACCTCATACTCTCTGATGAAACGCAACTAACTCTTCTTTTCTTACCAGAATGGAAATTGCCACTAAGGTACTTTCAAAAAAAAATACTTGTTTCTCTTTTGAGTGTCAATACTCTTACCTTTCGATTCTGTATACAATTTTTTGATAATTTGTCTCTGATTTCTGTAATTAATTGTCACTTTCCTCTAATCTTTTCTGCTCAATTTAATTCTGCGAATTTCTCTTCCTCAATTCAACTATCAGTACAAAGGTGAATGTGGTAACATTTATCAACCTCATGGTCAAAACTTACTGTAGCTTTCTTCTGAAGTCACGATGCAACCCTGGATTTCCAACCATAACAACTAAAATTTACACTCTGAATGAATTGACAGCCTCAATATGAATAACTCAGATAACCCTTCAATAGAAAAACTCATTCGTACTGAGAAGAATACACAAACTTCTTTGAGCAATCAACCATAGCTCATTTAACTTTTTGGTGATAATGCTAATTTTGTTGCACAATTATTCAAAATACCTTCACATTTTCACACAAACATCAATACTAATTGTAATAGCTTCTGAGATACTTGAAAATCAACTTTAACTCTCTAAAAGTTCAGGTATCAGATTCAAAGTCTGGTACATAGCATTTCACACTCTTACTAGTACAACTAAATCAAGTTATCATCCATCTCTGTACTTCTCAAATAATTATCACTGTGCTAGGCATCATAAGTGTTACAAAATCTCTTGATTTCTCATTAACACATTTTTAAAAACCATAAACTCTTTATTCAAACCAAGTTGAATCATAATGGATACTTCAATTATCAATATCTTCAACTTTTTATATTTTATTAGCATGAATTCCAGTCAAACTAAACTTTATACAATGAGAACTTTAACAATCAAACAACTTGAATTTGCAAAAATATACCTCTGATGCAACCATTCTAATATACGTATACAACTCTGTACCATAACCTCTAGAATATGTACTATTTACTTGGGTCATTTATCTATTTATACGTGAAAAATCAGCATTTACCTCTGAAGCCATGAATAATTCAAACATACATATAACTTAATCAACTGCTTAACTGAATCAATCTCAACTAAAAGACAATAAGTTTTAAAAAATTATTCTTCTCTATGTTGTCATGATATCTCAAACATGCATTCTGTCGTGATTTCTTCAAAGAGCTAATCACAAATCATTTTTACTGCATAACTCGAAAGGACATAGCATTCGGTCTTTAACTCACTGATATATATATCAAGATTATGTTAAAAATGAAAATCAATACACATGTCTGAACTGAACTACACTAAGGCCACAATACTCATACTACTCAAAAATCATAAGCCATAATAAGACTGACTTCTCAATTACTTTAGTAAATAATGTCCCGGGTGAAAATAAAACATCCTAATCATCTAAGGGATTTAAACACAAATTTCAATAACAACCAGTGCAAAAACAGAATCTTTATACCTCTGATAACTATACCTCTGTACTTTCATTATAAGGCTCGAACTCGTAATCATCATAAACATACTCATAAAAAGAAGAAACCATTTTCATCAATAGAGCATTTTCTGCTAATGTCTCATGGATGATACTTTGAACAGTAATTTATTAATAAAACCGAGATAATAAAATATCAGAACATGGAGCTACACAGAATTCCTGGTAACCACATCTCATGTAGAACAGTTAAGGTTTCAATAGCATCTCAGAAAATTTCCAAAAGGAAAGGATAATACTCACAAGCACTAGGAACAACTATGACAGAAGCCATAAAATTTTCCTTTACTTTCATTAAGCAATAGTTAACAATGCAGATCACTAACATCATACAGATCTTACTGTCAACCTTCCATCTGCACGCTGAAGTAGAAAACTAGAATGGATAGAGCAATATCAATCACAACTCAAACAAACTATAATGCTTTCATCTGTCTGTAAATTTAACTAACATTCTCATACCGTAGGAATTGTATCTATGATATTGCATATATTTATATATATCTCTGAAAGTAAATGTACACATATAATAGTCGAAAAATATTTTTCTATAATTTCTCAACTATAAACTCTACATTCAACTATTAATACGGCCAATTATTATTCCTCTGTCTAATTCTGTCATTACTGAATTCACATTATCCCATTCACAGTTGGAATTTATTCGGAAGAAAATCTAGCAATCATATACCTTACACATCATACTTAAATGAGTGTATTAGCTGAGCCTGACCTTTCTTTTACTGTGACATTTCAGTTATTCAGATGATTTTATTATTAACCTAACATCCTTTCTGTAACTGTGTTCATTTGCTAAATCATTCTCGACTCTGATTATCGTCAATAAATCTATTACTGAACTCTTTAGTTTTCCACTTTAGCCTATTCAATCTGAATTTCATGAAATCTCATCCTGAATTACCTTGCTAATAAGGGGGTGAGGTTGTAACACCTCTGACTTAAAGAGGCTTGGTTTAATTGTGCAGTCCGTTGAAGTCAATAGAGTTAAAGAGAATGAGAAGAAGTCGATGGACTACTTATTGTGTTGTGGTCTGCATAGGATACGGGGACTGTCCAAAGCTATCCAAGATATCCGCAACAAATAGAGAAAAAGTGGATCTAGTTGAAAGTAAGGTACTTAAGCTTACGTCAATGATTCTCAATTCTGCGAAAGCGAAGATGGCTCGCATGTAACACCCTCACCCATATTCAACGCCGGAATAGGGTTACAGAGCATTATCGGACATATTATACAATTAAACATACATTTCATACACATTTTCAAATTCCAAATAAACATCATTAAAAATCATTCACATTGTCCCTAATACGAGCCTGCGAGGCCGAAAACATGCATTAGAAGTGGTTCGAGACTAAACTGATAACTCAAAATTTTTTGGAACACTTAGAAAATTTTTCAAAATACAAGGGACACACACCCATGAGGCCTGGCGTGTCACAGGCTGTGTGGACATTCAAACTGGGATCACATGGTCGTGTCTTAGCCTGTGTCTAACCCCGTGCAACTCCCTGACTTGGGTCACACGGTCAACCACACACCTGTGTGCCCATCGAAATGGCCTCACACGCTCGTGCGCCAAGCCGTGTGGTAAGTCGTGCCAAACCTGTAGGGTATACTGACTTATGCCACACGGTCAACAAACACACTCGTGTGTTAGGCCATGTGGAGCATACTGGCATGGTTTCTAATTAAACACCAGGGGACACACAGCTGTGTCAACTGACTGTGTGTCACACATGACTGATACACCCATGTCTCTACCCGTGTAAACAAAAATAAGCTATTTACCGGGCCATGTTTCTCACCCATTAAGCATTCACCTACATCAACCAATATTGCATATAACCATAGTTTCGAATGGCCTTTAAACTCATCTAAACCAAGTTCAATTCATGCTAAATCCATATCATCAACCATATAAACTACAAGTACCAAAATATGCTATTCAATTCATATCACAATCACATTCACAGATTACTTAACTAAATACTTCACATATGCATTTTCTTCCCTAAAATCTCATGCATACCAAATCTCCAAATATAAACTATTTGCTACTCAATTTACCAATTCAAAGACAACCATTTACCACAAGTATTTACATAGAAATTACCATATGCATAATAAAGGTCATTTACACATATATATATACACAACCAAATCAACCAAAATAATCCAAATCACTTGGCTATATACATAATAAACCACTTAACATTTACAAGCCAACTCAACTAGCTAAATTCATTACCAAACCTTAAATCAAAATGACCATAATTCCTATACATGCCTTATAACCAAAAACATAGATTGAAAAGTACCAAAGTGAAAGCTTGATAGTGTGATGAGGTCTCCGACGATTCCTAAATCCGAGCTAGCTTTGATTTCACTATAAAACAAGGAAAAATAAACAATGTAAACTATAAAGCTTAGTAAGCTCGTATGAAATAATAAGCAATGCTCACCATTTAATTACCATTCAAGAATATGAAAATAACATACTACAAAACATTTAATCAAAATGTTAACATATATTCAATCACATAATTAACCATGAATTCACAACTTCCATAGATTCAATGCTTGCTATTCAAGAATATACCTGTACCAGCTCGTATCAATCTCATACTCATCTGTATCTCTAATATACTCGTTGAATTATTCGAAATACTATCAGATACTCGGGAATCTCGCACCCTAAGTGCCACATATATAGCTGAAGCTATCTCAATCTCATATGACATATAATGCTCACTCTCGAGTTATCAACGAGTCTGCTCACACAAGCTGACGGTCATGATGAAACTACTCGGTGCTACTCACACAAGCTGACGAGAATTTGTAACACATCCTGGATAACTCAGCCACCGGTAGGACGTACGGACCAGCACCTAAATCACATAACCCTTAATGACATGTCATTTGCATCCTAATCTATTCCTAAGGTTCAACCGGGATTTCTCATTTGCTGAATCATCGTCGAACATATTCGCAAGTCAGATACACAATTTATACAATATTAAAGCATTTAAATCACAATTATTATAATGCTTATTAATATACGAACTTACCTCGATTGCTAAAATGATAGAACAGATCCACTAGTCCAAAACCTTGTTTTTCCCCCGATCTAAATCCAAATTTCACTTTTCTTGATCTAAATGTAATCAAAATTAACTTATTTAATTATCATTCTATTCAATTCAGTCTAAAATACACATTAATGCAACTTTACACATTTCCCCTAATATTTCAATATTTTTACAATTTAGTCATTAGATCATAAAAACACAAATTCATGAAATTCAACTTATACCCATGCGAGACGAATTTCAATTAAGTCCCTATCAGACCAAAATTTTCAGTATTTCACACATTTCACCATGAATTTTACACATTTCTCAATTAAATTCCTAATTGACAATTTTATCAAAAATCACTTAACAAATGTTGTTTATCTAAAAACAACCATTTATTTTCTATCATCAAACTTCAAAATACACACATATTCATCAATGGAAAAACCCTAAACCTTTAATAGTTTTGTAAATTAGTCCCTGGGCTAGCTAGATTAAGTTACAACGACTCTGAAAACATAAAAATCATTAAAAATTAGCAAAATTGTACTTACATGCAAGCTAGCAAGTGACCGAAGCTTCAAACCCTATATATGGTTTCTCCAACATGAATTTTTAGTGGAATAGCAATATGAAGAAGATGATAGCTTAATTTAGGTTATTTTACTTTAATTTTTATTGAATTACACATTTAACCTAGGTTATTAAACATTAAAATCACTTAATGCATGTCCATAAATGCCCACCCATATTTCAAATGGTCTAATTATCACTTAAGGACTTCTACTATTCAATTTCATGGCCATTTAGTACTTCTAGCTAATAGAACTCAAGTTTTACACTTTACGCGATTTAGTCTTTTTTATCGAATTAAGCACTCAAACGTTAAAATTTCTTAACGAAATTTTCACAAGATCATGTTATCATGCTATAGACATTAAAATAATAATTAAATAAATATTTTAACCTCAAATTTGTGATCTCAAAACCACTGTTCCGATTTGACTAGAAACGGGTTGTTACAACTCTCCCCCTTTAGGAATTTTCGTCCCCAAAATCTTACTAGGAAAGAGGTTAGGGTACTGTTTTCTCATAGCTTCTTTGAGTTCCCACATAGCTTCTTTGATGCCGTGACATTTCCGGAGAGCCTTAACTAAAGCCATGTTTTTATTTCTCAACTCTTTAACCACTCGAGCTAAAATTATGATCGGTTCTTCGTTACATGTCATATCAAGTTGAATTTCAATCGCTGTCGAAGAAATTACGTGCGATGGATCTGATCTATATCGACGCAACATCGAAACGTCAAACACATTGTGGATCTTTTCTAACTCTGATGATAAAGCTAGTCGATATGCCACTGGTCTTATTCTTTCGATAATCTTATACAGCTCGATAAATCGCGGCTTAAATTTGCCTTTGCCACCAAATCGAAGAATCTTCTTCCACGGAGATACTTTCAGAAATAATTTGTCACCGATTTGAAATTCAATGTCTTTACGTTTCAAATTCGCGTAAGATTTCTGTCGACCTAAAGCTGCTTTCAAACTGTCGCGAATTACTTTCACTTTATCTTCGGTCTCTCTAACCAAATCAACCTCGTGAATCTTTTTCTCACTAAGCTCAGTCTAGTATAACGGAGTTCGGAATTTGCGACCATACAATGCTTTATGCGATGCCATCTTTATGCTCGACTGAAAACTGTAGTTATACGCAAATTCAACTAGCAGTAAATATTTCTCCCAGTTGCCTTCAAATTCTAAAACATAGAAACGAAGCATATCTTCAAGAATTTGAATTATTCTCTCAGACTGACTGTCGGTTTGCGGATGAAAAGTAGTACTAAAATGCAACCATGTACCTAAAGCTTCTTGCAATTTCTTCCAAAATCGCGATGTAAACCTCAGGTCTCTATCTGAAATAATAGAAACTGGCACCCCGTGCAATCGAACGATCTTAGAGATATACAACTCAGCTAATCTATCAAGCAAATAGTCTGTATGTATTAGAATGAAATGTGTAGACTTCATCAGTCGATCAACGATAACCCAAACAACATCTTTCACTTTTGGAGAAAAGGGTAATCCCGATACGAAATCCATCGTAACTCTATCCCATTTCCATTCTGGTATCATCAATGGTTGTAGCAATCCCGAAGGCACTTGATGTTCAACTTTGACTTGTTGACAAACTAAAAACTTCGACATAAACTCTGAAATGTCTCGTTTAATGCCCGACCACCAATACAACTGTTTCAAACCATTGTACATTTTAGTACTCCCCGGGAAAATAGATAAACAACCACTATATGCTTCGTGTAGAATTTTCTGAATAAGCTCAGAATTCTTTGGTACACAAACTCTATTTCGAAACATTAAACAATCAGCGGGTACAATCTGATAATCTGAGTCAGTAGTCGACTCGCACTGTAATCTCTTAGCTTGTAATTTGTTGTCACCTTTCTCAGCTTTAGCAATTTGCTGAATAAATAATGGTTTAGCTTTTAACTCAACTAAAATTGAAGCATCATTAGACAAAGTTAATTGCGTATTCATCACTCGCAAAGAAAATAAATATTTTCTACTTAGAGCATCCACGACTACGTTCGCATTCCCTAGATGAGAATCAATCACTAACTCATTGTCTTTCAACAGCTCGAGCCATCTTCATTGACGCAAATTCAAATCTTTTTGAGTCATTAAATACTTCAAACTCTTGTGGTTAGTAAAGATATGGCACTTCTCACGAAATAGATGATGTCGCCAAATTTTCAATGTAAAAACAATAATGGCCAATTCTAAATCGTGTGTCGGATAATTCTTTTCATGCGGTTTCAACTGTCTGGAAGCATAAGCTATCACTTTTCCCTCTTGCATCAAAACACAACCCAAACCGTTCAATGACGCGTTGCTATAGATCACAAACTCTTTACCCGACTCAGGCTGAACTAAAACTGGTGCCTCAGTTAACAATGCTTTCAACTGTTCAAAAATCTGTTGACATTTCTCGGACCACTCGAACTTCACATCTTTCTGTAGCAATCTAGTCATCGATGTAGCAATCATCAAGAATCCTTTTACAAAATGTCGATAGTAGCCAGCTAATCCCAAAAAGTTCGGACTTCGGACACATTTCTTGGTGGTTTCCATTCAACAACTGCGGAAATCATACTTGGATCAACTCAAATACCTTCTGCTGAAACAATATGCCCCAAAAATTTGACATTTCGAAGCCAAAACTCGTATTTGCTAAATTTAGCAAACAATTTCTTATCTCTCAATGTTTGTAGCACAATTCTCAAATGTTCAGGAAGCTCAGATTCATCTTAGGAATAAATCAGAATGTCGTCAATAAATACAAAAACAAATCTATCTAAATACGATCTAAAGATTTGATTCATCAAATCCATAAAAACTACAATAGCATTAGATAATCCAAAAGGCATAATAAGAAATTCATAATACTCGTACCTTGTTCTGAACACAATTTTTGGCACATCTGAATCTTAAATCAATCTTCGAAAACACTGTTGCTCCTTTCAACTAATCAAACAAATCATCAATTCTCGAAAAAGGATACTTACTCTTAATCATAACCTTATTGAGCTGAATGATAATCAATGGACAGTCGCATCGATCCATCTTTTTTCTTTACAAACAACACTGGTGCACTGCAAGGCGAAAAACTAGGTCGTGCAAAACCTCTATCTATTAACTCTTACAATTGAGCTTTCATTTCTTTCAATTCTACCGGAGCCATTCTATACAGAGCTATAGATATTAGTATGTTCCCGGTACTAATTCAATAGCAAACTCAACCTCTCTGATCGGTGGTAACCTAGGTAACTCTTCTGGAAACACATTCGGATACTCACAGACTATGGCACTGATTTAATCTTTGTTTTAGACACTTTTTTATCCAATACATACGCAAGGTAAGCACCACAACCTTTTCTCACATACTTCTGAGCTAATATCGACAATATCACAACAGGTAATCCACTCGACTCATCAAATTCAATTCGAAGGATTTCACTATTGTGACTCAATAGTCTTTCATCTACAATTCACAACAGCATCATACAGAGTCAACCAATCCATACCCAGAATCACATCAAATTCATCAAACGGTAAAAGCATCAAATTTGCTAAAAAACAATAACTTTCAGTCATTAAAGGACAATTCTTGCAAACTTTATCAACTAGGACATACTTGCCTAAGAGGTTCGATACTTTAATCACAAACTCAGTAGACTCAACAGGTAAACTCTTACTAGACACTAAATTCATACAGATATATGAATGAGTCGATCCAGGATCAATCAATGCAATTACATTAGTGTCATAAAGAGAAAGTGTACTGGTAATAACATCTGGTGACAACGTATCTTTGCCAACACGAATAGCATAAGCTCTAGCTGGTGCTCTAGCCTCGGATCCCACAGTAGAGTCATTTGTCACTCCTTTGCTACTATTCACATTTCCTGTATTTCTAGGTAGTCTCCCTTTAGCAGTTGTGTTGTTCGATCTTGCATTCGAAAACTTATCTTTCTCAGTTAACTCATTACAATCTTGAATAAAGTGATCTAATGAACCACATTTGAAACAAGCTTTATTATTCATCTAGTAGTCTCCAAAATGTCATCATCCACACTGTTGACATTCGAGTTTATTGTTTCTTACACTACCAACACTTGATACTAATGTAGCTTGAGCTTTAGGACTTGAGTATTGCTTTCCACGATCTCTATTTGGATACCCCACTGAAGCATTCGAACGAGTATACGAATCTGATGATTTCTTTGATGAAGATTGATATGGTTTACTCATCGGTCTCTTTCTCAAACCCCTAGCCTCGAAATCAACTTTTCTCTTTTCTTTGCAAGTTCCTCGGCTTTGCAATCTTGGTCAAGTAGCACCACAAATTCTTTCAACTCTAGAATCCTGACTAGCAATCTGATATCTTCATTCTGCCCATCTTCAATCGTTTACACGTAATTGCTTCAGTGGAAACACATTCTCGAGCATATTTACTAAATCTTACAAACTCTCTCTTGTACTCGGTTACAAACATTCGACCCTGTTTCAGCTCCAGAAACTCTTTTCGCTTTTGATCAATAAACCATTGGCTAATGTATTTCTTTTCAAATTTGGCTTGAAAGAATTCCCAGGTGACCTGTTCTCTCGGTACCATAGATACTAATGTATTCCACCATTGATAGACTGTGTCTTTCAAAAGTGATACGGCACATTTTACACATTCAGTTGGTGTGTAGGATAGTTCATCAAATACTCTGATAGTATCCTCAAGCCAAAACTCAGCTCTCTCAGGGTCGTCATCAACAGTAGCTCTGAATTCTTCAACCCCGTATTTTTAGATTTTATCAACAGGTGGCTTATTCAATCTTAGAGGTTCCAAACCTTGAAGAGCTACGGGAACCGATTGGGGATTAGGTGGGGTAGAGGTTGCTGAGCAGCCGGATTTGTTCGAACAAAATCTGTAAACCACTCATTCACATCTGGAAGAAGGCTTCTTTGGCTTCTCCTCCCTGACTACCTGATACAGGTCTCAACTCAGATTGCACTACTCTGTAATCAGAGGCTGGCTCATTACTCTCAACATCATCAGCTACAGCTCGACTGGGATCCATTTACTATATGAAAATACGATTTAAAACTGTCAAGAGATATCACACTATCACAGGTTATATATGGCATGTATAGCTAGACTCTCACATACGCTACGTTATTCCTAAAATAGACTAAACTGTAGCTTTAATACCAATAATTGTAACACTCTTCACCTGTATTCAATGCCGAAATAGGGTTACGAAGCATTATCAGACATATTATAAAATTAAACATACATTTCACATACATTTTCAAATTCCAAATAAACATCATTTAAAATCATTCATATTGTCCCTAATACGAGCCTACGAAGCCCAAAACATGCATTAGGAGTGGTTCGGGACTAAACCGATAACTCAAAAAAATTTTGCAACACTTAGAAAATTTTTCAAAATACAAAGGACACACACCCGTGTGGCCAAACTATGTGTCTCACACAGCCAAAGACACGCCTGTGCCACAGGTCGTATGGACATTCGAAATGGGATCACATGGTCGTGTCCCAGCCCGTGTTCGACCCCATGTAACTCCCTGACTTGGGTCACACAGCCAACCCCACGCCCGTGTGACCAGTCCATGTGCCCTTTGAAATGGCCTCAGACAACTGTGTGCCAGGCTGTGTGATAGGCCGTGCCAAGCCTGTGACTTATGCCACATGGCCAAAACACACGCCCGTGTGTTGGGCCGTGTTGAGCATACTGACTTGGTTTCTAATTAAACCCTAGAGAACACACAGCTGTGTCACTGACCGTGTGTCACACACGGCTGAGACACACACCCGTGTGGATAAAAATAGGCTATTTAGCAAGCCAAGTTTCTCACCCATTATGCATTAACCTACATCAACCAATATTGCATATAACCATAGCTCCAAATGGCCTTTAAAACCAAGTTCAATTCATGCTAAATCCATATCATCAACCATATAACCTACAAGTACCACAATATGCTATTCAATTCATATCACAATCACATTCACAAATAACTTAATTAAATACTTCACATATGCATTTTCTTACCTAAAATTTCATGTATACCAAATCTCCAAATATCAACTAATTGATACTCAATTTACCAATTTACAAACAACCATTTACCTCAAGCATTTACATAGAAATTACCATATGCATAATAAAGGCCATTAACACACACACATATATATATGCACAACCAAATCAACCAAAATAAGCCCAATCACTTAGCTATATACATAACAAACCACTTAACATTTACAAGCCAAATCAAATGGCTAAATTCATTACCAAACCTTAAATCAAAATGACCATAATTCCTATACATGCCATATCACCAGAAATATAGATTCAAAAGTACCAAAATGAAAGCTTGAAAGTGTGATGAGGTCTTCAATGATTCCCAAATCGAACAAGCTTTGATTTTACTATAAAACACGAAAAAATAAACAATGTAAGCTATAAAGCTTAGTAAGCTCGTATGAAATAATAGGCAGTACACACCATTCAATTACCATTCAAGAATATGAACATAACATGCTACAAAACATTTAATCACAATGTTAACATATATTCAATCACACAATTAACCATGAATTCACAACTTCCATAGATTCAATGCTTACTGTTCAAATACATACTTGTACTAGCTCGTATCAATCTCATACTCATCTGCATCTCTAATATACCCGTTGAACCATTTGAAATACTATTGGATACTCGGAATCTCGGCCCCTAAGTGCCACATATATAGCTGAAGCTATCTCAATCTCATATCACATATAATGCTCACTCTCGAGCTATCAACAGGTCTGTTCACACAAGTTGACGGTCATGACGAAACTACACGGTGCTGCTCACACACGCTGACAAGAATTCGTAACACATGCCAGATAACTCAGCCACTGGTAGGACATACGGACTAGCACCCAAATCACATAACCTCTAATGACATGTCATTTGTATCCTAATCTATTCCGAAGGTTCAACCGGGAAATCTCATTTGTTGAATCATCGTCGAACATATCCATAAGATCATATACACAATTTATTCAATATTAAAGCATTTAAAACACAATTATACTAATTCTTATTAATATACGAACTTACCTCGATTGCTAAAATGACAGAACGAATCCACTAGTCCAAAACCTTATTTTTCCTTCGATCTAAATCTAAATTTTTCCTTTCTTGATCTAAATGTAATCAAAATTAACTTATTTAATTATCATTCTATTCAATTCAGTCCAAAATACACATTAAGGTAACTTTACGCTTTTACCCCTAATATTTCAATATTTTTACAATTTAGTCCTTAGCTCAAAAAAACACAAATTCATGAAATTCAACTTATACCCATGCTAGTCGAATTTCAATTAAGTCCCTAGCAGCCTGAAATTTTCATTATTTCATACATTTCACCATGAATTTTACACATTTCTCAATTAAATCCCTAATTGACAATTTTATCAAAAATCACTTAACAAATGTTGTTTATCTAACAACAACCATTTATTTTCTATCATCAAACTTAAAAATACACACATATTCATCAACGGAAAAACCATAAAACTTTAAAAATTTTGAAAATTAGTCCCTGGACTAGCTAGATTAAGTTACAATGACTCCGAAAATAAGAAATCATTAAAAACCGAGTAAAATTGTACTTACATACAAGCTAACAAGTGACCGAAGCTTCAAAAACTAAATATGGTTTCTCCAACATGAATTTTTGGTGGAATAGAAATATGAAGAAGATGATAGCTTAATTTAGGTTATTTTACTTTAATTTTTATTGAATTACACATTTAACCTTGGTTATTAAACATTAAAATCACTTAATGCGTGTCCATAAATGCCCACCTATATTTAAAATGGTCTAATTATCACTTAAGGACTTCCACTATTCAATTTCATAGCCATTTAGTACTTTTAGCTACTAGTACTCAAGTTTTAAACTTTACGCGATTTAGTCCTTTTTATCAAATTAAGCACTCAAACGTTAAAATTTCTTAACGAAATTTTCACAAGATCATATTATCATTCTATAGACATTAAAATAATAAAATAAATATTTTAACCTCAAATTTGTGGTCCCAAATCCACTGTTTCGATTAGACTAAAAAAGGGTTGTTACATCACAAGCAAAAAAGGTTGATGTTTGTGGACATCAACATCATTGTTTAGAGGAAGAGTGCTCTTATTGGTACAATGGTATCAAACCTATTCATATAAGAAAAAACCATGGGTAAACTTGGTCTCTTAGTTAGTGAATCAACTAAGAAGATCAAGACTGTTAATTCCAAAGAGGTCCCAATTGTAGGAGTAGCACAACGAGTTGAGCTACATATCGATCAATGGCATGGCAAGGAAGACTTTGAGGTAATTCACTTGGATGATTATGAATTTTCTGTTGGCTTAAAATTCTATGACAAGATTAATACTCTTTTGGTTCCTTTTTCCAGTTGTATGTGCATCATGGATACTCGACAAAAAAATGTGTTGTGCTGATGAGTTGAGACATGAGGGGCGGGACGAAGGTATTGTCAGCAATCCAACTAGCCAAGGACCTTCATTGTGAGAAGAACATTGATTTGGTAGATTGGCGTGCTAAGGAGACCACCTTGGAAATGCTAGAGGGGCAACAAATTGATATGAAGCCTATTGAGTTATCAAAGTGCTACCACCTAAGAGAGAGATAGGTTGTGCATCAGATTTTAAGGGAAAAGTGGCAATGAAAATTGGATAGTTAAGACGAGTAAATGCAATGAGTGAGGTACATTTCAAACACTTTGGTAGTGTTTTTCATTTTGACTTATTGGCTTGGCAAGGACACAAGGGCCCTTTCAGAATTTTGAAGTGGGTAGGCCAAAGGGCTTACAAACCAAAGTTGGTAGCGAGACTTAAATTTAACTCAGCACTCAAAGTGGGTGTGATGAAGCTTATTTGTGCGGATTAAGAGAATATCAATCAATACAAGTCAGAATGTGGGCAAGTAAGAGTGGTGGACTCTTGCAAATGAGATTTACCAAAAAAAAGAAGAAGAAGAATGGTGCTAGTTAAGAGATGACGAAAGTTAAGGAAAATGCTCGAAGGGGCAGGACTACCTGAAAGAGAGGCTACTCAGGAAAAGGCCAAGGCATCGATAAAGTTCAGAGATGAGTCAAACCGTGTCATTCTGATGACGTAACGATGGAATTATGAGAATGGATGAAGGAGAATGTCACAAGCTGTGGATCAAAGCATGTGACCATTGCACACAGAATGCTCCATAAAGGTTAACTTATTAAATGGGGCTCATTTGACCCGTTTAAACTGGCCTAACTCGTGGAATCCATGGAAAAGCCCGTCTACTTGAAGCCTTAGTAGCCTAGTGAAACACTCCAGTCAAACTAGAGTTATCAACGTAAATCCTAAAGGGATAAGATTGTATAGAGTTTAAATCTCTTAGGACTCTCAATTGTAGATAGGCTCTAATCGTGACTATTGATGTAACTCAATCTGTATCGTTGATTTTAAGGGAGCACAACTATAAATAGAGTCCTCCATTTCAACCCAATTCTTATTTATTTTTTATATTAAATTTTATAAATATATCAAATGCATAATGTATTTTCATCCACCTCATAATTCGTGAATGTGTTATAACATAATATTAAACTACACTACTAATGGTTCTTTTTTTTCAAAAGTTTTCAAAATTGAATCGGTAGTCAAATCAATCAGGTCATTGGTTTGTTGTCCTATCGATCTATCCAATTTGATTAAATAAATCATTAAAAACTTCATAAAAGTAAAAATATTAAAAATAAAAAAAATCCAATTCAACCATCTAGTTCAACAGATTTTTGGTCTGGTTTAATCGGTTTATATCAATTCTTGGATTAATTGGCCTAATACCTTTCGCTAGACTAGTGCCCCAACCTGTAACACCCCAAAATTTTTGTTTTTGATTCTGTGGTGTTTTGACACAAATATCTATCTGCTTCAGTGGTTAAGTGTTCTGAGTATATGGAGGAGGTTCCAAATTCAAGCCATGCCTTTGGAAAATTTCGAAATTTTTCTAAGTTAAGCCTCACTCTTGTATTTAAGTATTTGCAAAACCATATCAGAATGGGCCATTGGTCTAGTGGTTAAGTGAGTGTTGGTATGTTTGAGGGCTTGTGTTCGATTCTCTGTGATGGCAGGGAGTAGTATTTTTGCTTAAAGTTCGATCAGAGTTGTGCTGAACTAGGATTCTGAGTGATGGATGTATAGTGGGAGTTGAGAGAGAAAATTAAGGGATTGAGATAAGGTAGGTCATGGGATTTGAGTAAAACAGTTTCCCAAAAATTCTCTCTGCAGAAAAACACTGATCATCTTCTCCTCCACTTCTTCTTTTTCATTTTTTTCTTATTATTTCTTTCTCTCCTTTTTTTTTCCTCTATTTTCTTTTATTTTCTTTTCTTTCATTGCTGCCAAAATTTCTTTGTTTTTCCCCCTAAGTCAGTCTTTTCTCTTGATTCTACGTCGTTGTTAGCACTCACGCGGGTTCAGTAAGCTCATCTCCTATTTTTCTATCAGGAAGTTCTTAATAATTGTTTAGTAATTTGTTTTCTTCTGCAATTAATGTCGTAGGAGGAGGCTCTAATCGTGAATCTTGTATTTTTGGTTTTAACGGTGTTAAATGAGATTTTCGTCGATGGTAAGTCAAGTTACTGTTGATAAGTTATTGCTAAAACTTTTATTTAGTCTGCTAAATCGATTTTGGATGCTTCTTTATTAGGTTTTTGGGCTTAGGGTGTATTTTCACATCAATTGAGACCAGGTGTGTACCCGAATACGCAGATAATGAGGTTTCGATGAAAGCCAAAAACCTTACTATCGACGCCACACGGGCGACCATGTGCCCTAACACGACCGTGTGTTGACGAGGCTAGATCGTGCGTGCATGACACGACCATGTGACGGCCAAGCAGCTATGTGCAACACACAGGTTGGACTGATTTGGGTCGTGTAGGTCACACGGTCGTGTGGGATTTTGGGTCGTGTGGTCCACATAGGCATTTGGGCCCACACGAACAGGCCACATGGACGTATAAGCCTATTTTTACTGAAATGACTGTTAAGGTTGCACGAGTCACCCAAGTTGACTGTGAACCTTTTGTAGGGTTGGTAAGCACTACTTAGACCCTTAACTATGTGATATTGGTTGTGTGAATTATGTGCTGAGCATGTTATATACAAGCATGTATACTGAACTGAATGTGTATCTGACAAACCTGTGATAGCATGACATTTCATTATATGTTGCATTGTATTGGGTTGGGTTGATATTATTTGGAGGAAGTGTAATGAAAGGCTCTTAAGCCTAATATACTGGCAGCTCGGCTACAAATGACTATTTTTTGCCACATTCGGTATTATCTGGAGTGTAGGGATGGGTGGGTTGATTTAATCTCCACATGGAGTGTAGGGTTGGATAGAGATGGTGTGTAGAGGCTGGTTGGGTAGGATTTTGTTACTGAAAACTGCATGACTAATACTAATACTAAGATGGGCTAAGGCCCAAGCCATTACCGATACTGAAAGGGGCTTAGGCCCACGACTGTTTGACTGTGCACTATGATTACTGATTGTTTGTTGTTTTCTGCGGGATTACACATTGAGTTTACGAAAACTCACCCTCTCTGTTTAATGTACACAAGTAATCCCCAGACCTAGATGTATGGTGTGGCGGAGGACTCGATGGTGACCACAGTTCTGGACTATCATGGTTTTATTTTTATTCTATTTTTACTGGTTAAATTTTTAGGTTGTAATTGGACTTTCGGACTTCAGTTTGATTTTAGGTTTTGATTATCTTTACCTTGCGGATTACAACTGCTAGTAGTAGGAAACCCCAGTTTTCAAAAGAAACAAATGATATTCAGAAATGCACAATTGTTTAAACTATTTTAAATGCTTCCGCAACGAATAACGTTTTGAAACTATCGACTAGATGAGTAACACGATTTTGGAACTAATAAGATAGTAAGGTAAGTAGTTCAATGGAAATGGTTTTATCGCGACGGCATGATTTTCAAACACCCTATCATGTGACATTGCTAGATCTGGCCATAACATCTGGGCCGGGTTTGGGGTGTTACACAACCAGTCCAATTAGGTTCAAACAACCATGGTTTTTTCTTTAACCAATAATTTTCTTTTATATTATCTAGAAGAGTTAATAGAACCAAACATCCTAAACTATGATCTTTATTCTAAATTGATTCTCAAACTTTAAAATATTCAAATTATATCCCCAAACTATCGATTTTAATCAATAATTTCCTTCTGTTACTAAAATCGTTAAATGAGACATCGGATCTTTTGTGATATAATTTAAAATGAAAATTAAAAAATGAATAGTGTAAAATGGATTTGTAAAAATATTAGTTTTGATCTTTTAATGTATATTGGTTTTAAGGTTTTTGAAGCTTTTACAGAAATTATTGTTCACTCTTTTTTTTTCGATTTTAATTTATCTTTAGCTTTTAATTTTAAAAGTTATGTCGTAACATTTAATTTTAAATTGTCATGTAGGATCTTACATGTAATTTTACATGTCACATAACATTTTATATGCCATTTAATGGTTTCAGTAGACTTGTTCACGGGTTGGGCTAAATTTGAAAGGATTTGGGCAAAAATATTAGGCTTGAAAAATGGGCTTGGGCAAAACACATAACCCCGTTTAAAATATGGGCCAGGCTCGGGCTTGAACATTCGAGGCCTGAGCCCAACCTGATCCAGCCTATTTTTAAGTTTAAAATATTTTATATTATGTTATTTTTATAAATTATGTAATTTAAAACACATTAGAAAAATAAATCTATACTAAATATATAATACTACTTTAATGTAAATATTAAAATAATGTTAAGATGGTTATATAAAAAATTTCAATAAATATAAAATGTTTAAAATTATTAAATATTAAAGTAATATAATATAAATATTTTTAAAAAAATTAAAAGTTATTCAGGTTGGCCTAAAATGGACTTTGATTAGTGTTTTGCAAATATAGGTAGATTTGGGCAAAATTTTGGGACCCATATATTGGGTGGAGCCAAGCTTGGGAAAGCATAAAAAATGTTAATATCATGCTTAGGTCCAACCTGGCCCATGAACACCTCTAGGTTTCAGTAATGGAAGAATCTAATTGATAAATTATTGATAGCAAATGTAAGTTTATGAAGCAAACTAGAAAATGATCATAGTTTGCTAGTTACAGGGAGTCAAAGAAGACAGTATATGATGATACAAATTAAGGAATGAGCTAGTAGTACAGAAAAGATTCTACAAAAGAAAGAAAGGAAAAATTTAGAGAAGCAACTTGAAGGAGAGCTTGATTCAAAATTCTATGCAAAACTTGCATTCCAAACTTGAATGCCCTTCTTAGGCTTCTTCCACCTCCTTTTATAGGAGAAATTCTAAACTCTGTTTAATTTCATTTGAATCTCGCATAGTTTCCTAATAAAGATGATGTCTCATCTTTGATTTGATGATATTTTTTGTCCTGATGTGGTTGCTTCCACGTTGCTTCCTTTTTTCTTTTTCCTTTCTTCTTTTTTGGGACATGGATGTGACTGCTTCCACTTTGCTTCTTTTTTTTGTATAGATGCAATTGTGGTTGCTTCCATGTAGCTTCCTTTTTGTCTTTTTTTTGTTGGTTTTTTCAAAGTAGCTTTCTCTGTCTTTTATTCTACCCTTTTTGGATATTATCTAGATTTATTTCTTCAATTTCATCTAGATTTAATGAATCAATTGAAAATATTAGTGACTTCCAACTTTCCCATGTATTTTTTATTTCTTCAATTATATAGAATGGAAAATTATCAATCTCCATTTTAGCTATCTTTTATAATAGTTGAATAGATTCTTCACGTCTATCATCCTGACGATACCCAACTCCAGCATCATATATGAGTATTCTTCAACCATCAATCCAAAGGCAATAAGATTTTGTTGATGTAACATCCCAAAATAGGGCCTAGGAGTTTTAGGGGTATTTTAGGAATTTTGGTTTAGACAAGCTCGAAATTTCAAAAGATTGGTATTCGATAATGTTTTTGACTAACTGCTAAATCAATTTTTGAAAAAGTGTTCTAAAAACCCTTAATTTTGAAAAAGGACTGATTTGGAATAGAGTCAAAATGGTGAGCATTTATGTGGAAATTAAACTAGTTTTTAAAATTGAACCTAAAAGGCACCCTCCACCTACAGTTTTCACGATTTCTTCATTCCCTTTAAAGCTTGTGCCACCCCTTACAATATCCCTAGCTGTTTCCATTGATTTTTTATTCCTAAAACACAATACATTGATTACCTATCACTCCTAAGTCATTTATCATCATAAATATCCAAGAAAAACACCCAAAACTCCATAGGTTTCACCATCTTCTTCAAACGTGCAATTTTTGAATTTATGACGAAACTTGCTTATTCTTTAAACAAAGGTAATTATTCATGTATCCATTGGCTTTTAATGTATTTACACTCTAAAACTGAATTATTAGCCTTCAAATTGCATGCTTTAAATAAAAGCCAAAAATCGAGCCATTAATGGTGGATTTTAGGATTTTGAGTCAAAACTTGGTTTCAAAATGTTTTTCAACTTGTTTTAGCATTATTAGAATTTTTTTAAACTTATCTTGATGTTTCGTTAATAATTTCTCATATTTTAATGTATTTTGTGAAATTTTCCCAAAAGATGTCGAAAAGTGTTGATACCATGAACTGAGTAGATTTGCCTAGTTTAAAGGTTGTGAATTAGGCGTAGATGATTAATTAGATGAATGGAACTAGTTTTAGGAAAAAAGATTAAGTATAGACCTAGATATTAGAATTTAAAGTTTGTTGTGTTAATAGTTTAAGTTACATGGGAACTTAGCTTAAAGCTTGTGTGTTAGTTGCTTTGAATGAATTTTGGTGGATATTTGACTATGGTTGTTGTGTGGTTTATGTGTGTAAAGCTTCTAATTCATTAGAGCTTGCTACGAGCTAGGAAGTATTAGTTGAGCTTTCAACTTTTGACTAAAGCATAAAGTGGTGAGTGTATGGAATTACTACTCATAAATATGAGTAATGTGTTGATTGGGAATTTAGATGCAGCCTAAACCCCTACTCTAAGTTCTGAATGTAAGTTTTCTTGAAATATACTTGTCTTGTGGTTATGTGGTTATATAATATGCATGATGTGTGATATGTGGATATGGTGATCATTGTGTAAAGTGCAATTATATACACATTATAAATGTGTAATATATATGTTATATGACTATGCTAATGTTTTACAAAATATGCTAATATGCAGTGATAGTGCACGGATAATTGGTAAGTAATATGTGTTGTTTTTTGAATATTTTGGCCTTGTGATCTCAGAACTATTGTATATAGTCTGTATGCCAAAGGATTGTGAATACTCACTTATATGTATAGAGGTTTTCAACATTGAAGCTCTGGGACATGTTTGGAGGGATAAGGGAATGAGAGCTAAGCTCCATTCAACGAGACATGTGAGGGGAAAAAAGGACAGTGTTAGCTAAACGCTTCACTTTTAGGACATGTTTGACTCTATAAGTCTATGTGATGTAATAGAGATCCGTGTATTTGATGAGTGATGATAGATGTAACACCCCTAACCCGAATCTGTCGCCAAAACAAGGTTACGGAGTATTACCAAAGTTTACAATTTAAACGGGCAGAAAACTTAAACATTTCATAACATATAGTATTCATATCAGAAACCAATCATAATCATGAATATTGTCCTTAATACGAGCCCTCAAGGTGTAACACCCCTTACCTGTATTCGACGCCAAAATAGGGTACGAGGCATTACCGAACTTATACACTAGCAATCATACAAAACCGAGATGTAAATTTTCCATCCAAATTGAAACTTTTTAACAATCAATCACATCGTTCCAAAAATGAGCCTACGAGGCCCAAAACATGATTTGGAAACGGTTCAAGACTAAATCGAGAACTTTATAAAATTTTACGACACTTAGAGAAGTTTTGCTAAAACAAGGGTCACACGCCCGTATGGCTTAGGACACGCCTGTGTGGGCAGGCCGTATGATCACACACACCCGTGTCCCTAACCCATGTAACTCTCTATTTGTCACCTAAGAACAAATTGAAGTCACACAGCCAAGACACACACCCGTGTCCCGAGGCCGTGTCCTTCACATGGCTAAGACACACGGTCGTGTCTCATGTCCATGTGCTCGATACTTGGCATTCTGTTTTTCAACAATTTAGGTGCAGGGGACACACGGCCAGATCACACGCCCATGGGGCTGACTGTGTGTCACACACGGCCTAGACACACACCCGTGTGTCTACCCATGTGGGCAAAATCAATGCTATTTACCAAGCCATTTGCCACCCTTATTCACACATACACTTACCCCAATTCAAAGGCACAAAACAATACATACTTAGGCAACCAAAACATCCACATTCATGGTTAAAACATATCAACTTTATATCTTTATCTAACATATTCACTAGATTTATTAAGCCCTAAATCAAACATACAAATCTCACATTCATTAGACTTCATTCAATTACTATCTAGTTACCAAATTATACTCAAATTCCTCATCTCATCAATAGGTCATAATTCCAAACATTACACAATCATGCCATAAATCACATTTCCAAATATTTCATGTTCACCAAGCATACCATGATCATATCACCATAGACATTGACACATATATGAATAAACTAGGCTTGCAACCATGTTGCCACTATAAGCCAACTTACATGGCCAAATAGCAAAACAAGCCTTTGACGATTACAAGCTATTACATTGGCTAAAATCATAAGGACACATATGACCAAAGGACCAAGTCTTTCTACATGCCATAAACTCAAAATACTTGAATTCATCAATACCCAATATGATGGCTTGATAGTGTGATAGGATCTCCGGCGATCTCCAACCCGAGCTAGCTTGACGGTACTATGAAACATGGGAAAGGAATGGGGTAAGCTATATAGCTTAGTAAGTCCGTATGAACATAATAAGCAACTCTTACCAATCGTTTACCAAGTCCAACAATATAAAAATAAAACAAAATAATATAAATTGCTATAAACCTCATAGTTATAAATTATCTAGTCAAATTATTTGCTATATCAATTTGCAAGCATAATTTAACATGTCTTGAATTTAGCCTAACAACCGTAATCTCTCCACTATAATCGATTACCACAATCAACCAATCATTTCAAACCTCATAATAAACATACACATTAATTATGAGTATTCACTTTTCAAGCATATATTTTAACATCTTTCAATTGTTAAAGCTCATATCTTCTTATACTTCCATAGTCATTTTAATAGGCAATCATACCAATCATTCCTTTTTCTCATATCCGATAAATCACAATTTGTGTGAATAAAACATGCTATATCATCAATTTTTCCCTAAAGCCAATCACATGATCCTTAGCGAAATTTATCATGAATTTCATACGTCACAAGTATAGGCCAAAAATCACAAGGTTTTCACAAAATCATTCTCGTGGAAATCATGAACTCACAATTTCATGAAGTCAATGCACATAGATTTTACATACATACCTATAACAATTCATAATACTTACATACTTTTTCTCTTCTTTAACATACCTGTTGAATTTCCCATTGAACCACTTGGAATACTAAAGGATACTCGGGAATCTCGTACACACAGTACCATACCAATACCTTATCCCAGATATGGTCTTACATGAAATCCCGTATCGATGCCAATAGTCCAGCTATGGTCTTACACAAAGTCTTATATCGATGCAATATCCTAGATATGGTCTTACACGTAAATCTCAGTAGCCCTAATGTCATGACATTTGTATCCTATCTATTCCTAAGGTTCAACCGGGACTTTCGCTGTATCGAATCTCTATCGGTCACTTTAATAGTATCGTACTAAATAGCATTCACATTTCATTTCAATAATATAGCATTTACCACAATTATATCGATTAAGCATTTATACATATATAATTTAATGCTTATTAAGCATACAAACTTACCTCGGCATAAAAATGGAAAAAAGGGCCTAACCGTCAAATACTTATTTTTCCCCCGTTCTATTTCTGAACCTCATTTTTCTTGATCTATATTATCAAATCTAACTTATTTAATCATTATACTATTCAAATCAGCCCAAAATCACATTATGGCAAAAATTACATTTTTGCCCCTAAAGTTTCACATTTTTCCATTTTAGTCCCTAGGCTCGTAAAATGAAATGTACTCAATTTATTCAACTTATACATGCTTATAGTAGCCCACATTTTCCTTTTATTTTAATTTTAACACCCATTTTATAAGTTTTTACAAATAGGTCATTTTAGGCATTTTCATCGGAAATCACTTAGCAAAAGTCATTTATCTAACAACTAACATGTATCATTGAACATCAAAATACACAAATATCCATTATGGATAAAATTTTATACTTTGATTATTTCTTAAATTAGTACTAGAAATAGGTAGATCATGTTACAAGGATTTCAAAAACATAAAAATCATTAAAAACGGGGCTATAACGAACTTACAATCGAGCTTGGAAGCTTGAAAAACCCTAGCCATGGTTTCTTCTTGGTACATTTGGCCATGGGAGGAAGATGGAAAAAATTTGGCTTTTAATTTGGCTTTTTAATTCATTTAATTACCAAATTACTAAAATGCCCTTAATGAAAAACTTTAGAAACATACCTAACCATGTCCATTTTTGTCCACCAACTTAACCAACGGTCTAATTAGAATTTAAGGACTCCAATTTAAAATTTCATAACAATTAGACACCTCTAGCTTATAGAGCTAAAGTTTTGCACTTTTTGCAATTTAATTCTTTTGACCAAATTGAGTGTCCAAACGTCAAAATATTTGAACAAAATTTTCACGAAATCATTCTATAAAATTGTAGACCATAAAAATATAATAAAATTAAATTTTTCTACGTCGGATTTATGGTCCCAAAACCACTGTTCTGACTAGACCTAAAATCGAACAGTTACACGAGGCCCAAAATACACCTTAGAAAAAAATCAGGACTAAATAAAAAATTCAGAGAATTTTTCAGAAACTTATAAAATTTACAAAACTGCAAGGGTCACACGGTTGTGTGGCTAGGCCATGTGACTCACACGCCAGTGTCTTAGACCATGTGAGCATTTGAAATAGGGACACATGGTCGTGTTCCAGCACATGTCCGTACCCCTGTAACTCACTGAATTGTGCCACACGGCCAAGGCACACGCTCGTGTGCTAGGCCGTGTGAGCATACTGACTTGTGCTCTTTAAAAGATACAGGGGATACACGAACATGTCACCTAGCTGTGTGTCACACACGGCTGAGACACATGCCTGTGTCTCTGCCCGTGTGGATGAAAATAGGCCATTTTTCAAGCTACATTTCTCACCCAAAAATGACATGTACCTACTCCCAAAAATGCACATATATGCTAGCTGTAATCAAGCATCCAAAACAAGTATAAACAAGCTTTAAACATGTAATAAATTACATACAACCAATATGCCCTTAGGCACCTCAAGTGACAACTTAAAAACATGTCAACCATGTATCCAAACTTACCTAATTAACTGAATACATATATACATAATTGTACCAAAACCTATCATGTAGGTCACTTATCAAGCTCAACCATTTGGTACCGAAAATACCAATTCACAAGGTAAATCATTTTGCATCATTTCATGTCACTTAACTTACTTATCAAAACATACCAATATTTCCATGGTACCAAATATACCATTCTAACTAACATCACTATACCTATAAGTTTTCCATAACAAAGCACTAAATCACACCATGGTATATAACATATCTTATATGCATATTCAAACCACATTTTACTTTCCATCATTCTACCATATCAAACACACATCAAATATGATAAGGCCACATATATATACACATCAAAATTTACCAAACATAAGCCATACAAGTGGCTAATCTCAACAAAACACTTATACGCCAACATTGGCCAAACTAACCTATACATGCCATTATAGCCGAAATTAAACAACCGAATATACCAAAAGAGCCGATGGATGGTGTGATATAGCTCCGACAAGCTTCCAAAACGAACAAGCTTTCAAATTACTATAAAACACGAAAAATAACATAGAGTAAGCATTTAAGCTTAGTAAGTTCATAGAATAGAGAATTTAACTTACCATTTTAATCACATTTAAGGTAAGTAAGCTAAAGCATATCTCAACTCTATTTGGCCAAGATCCTAACACATAATCATCAACCATGTTAACCATATAATTCATATAAAATCGAGAATCATGTATGAGTTCAACAACTATTCAAATTCCATATACATGAAACATCTATACCATGTAACCATATATTATATACAAACCATTTCCACGTAATTCATGTAAATACTTGTACTAGCTCGTATTGAAATCATATAAACTCGTAACAGAACTGTACCTGTTGAAACATTTAGAATATCATTGGATACGCGGGTAGTACACATGAGGTGTATTAAACAGTAATCTGTCAATTTATGTACATGTATGCTTATACGAGTTGTAAACGGTAAGCTCCTCCGAGTTAAATAATGGTAAGCTCATACGAGCTAAGTATCGATAAGCTCATAAGAGCTAAAATTGATAACCCTAATGACATGTCATTTGTATCCTACGAATTCTTAAGGTTCAAATGGGGCTCCGTAATCGTCGTACGTCGTTGAATATGCGATCGGTATTCATGTAACATCCTGAAATAGGGCCTATCTAGAATAGTGGTTTTGGGACCACATATCCGACGTTAAAATATTTTTTTATGATTATTATGAGTTCTAGGATATGAAAATAAGCATGTGTTAAATTTTCATGAAGAAATTTTAAGTATAAGGTGTACAATTGGAAATTAGGGACCAAATTAAATAAATTGCAAAACTTGGGTTCTAGAAGAATTTTGCATGAAATTGCTTTGAATTATAAATTAGAAGGTCTTAATTAGCAATTTTCCCAATTTCTAAGTTTTTGGACAAAAATGGGCACGCATAGAAAAATTTGGAAGTTTTGTAAGGATGGGCATTTTGGTCTTTTGGTAATAAACTTAATAAAAAGGGAAAAAGAAAGCCAATATCAGCCATCTTTTTGCCCATAGCTGTTGAAATTGCTAGAGCTCCATAAGCTAGGGTTTCCAACATTTCAAACTCAATAGTAAGTGCTCCCTAGCCCCATTTTTAATGTTTTTTATAATTTTGAGATCCTCGTAACATGCTCTATCCATTTCTACCCATATCTCAAGCTAGGGTTCATGTTTGGAAATTTACCCATGCATGAGATGCTTGTGTTTTGATGATTTATGGAGGAATATGAGAGTTTAAAGGATGGTAAACAACTTTTACTAGGTAGGTTTTCATGGAAATTCCTAAAGGACCATTTTGTAAAAAGTATAAAATATGTGGTAGAAATGTGAAATAGAGGAAAATATGGGCTAGTATAAGCTTAGGATACATTCTGCTAGGCATGGGTAACCAAGGAATTTCATGCAATCCATTATACAAGCCTAGGGACTAATTTGTAAAAATGTGAAACGTTGGGGGTAAAATTTAGGTCTAAAATGAATAGTATGAGGTATTAATAATTTATTTTTACTGATATAGACCTCGAAGAACCAGTTTCGAAGGTCGACCACAGAAAATGATAGGTTTCGAAATAATTGAAATACAAAACCGAAGCAATTACCAGGTAAGTTCGTGTAACTCGAAGTAAACTTTATATATACTTGAAAATGCATATTCTTAAATGTATGTTAATTTAGATATTGATTTCATGACAATCCATGAAATGTGGTAGTGAAAAATGGAAAAGATGACAATTGTCCTGGTTGAATGAAAAAGGGAGATTCGATGGGTAAATTCTTGTTTACATGACATGAGATCCTGTATGTGTTGCAGAAAGGGATTTAGCCCGGACGGGTAATCTGATGATCTCAGTATAGTAAGGATCCAACCCGAACGAGTGTTTCTTAAGTGATCAAACCTCCCGATGAATATATGTGCATTATAGATTTAGCCCGGATGGGTAATACGATTAAGGACTGAAATTAGCCTGGCCTGGCATTTCAAATCTGAACGTTTTGAAGTAATTGTCGTTGTAAGGGATTTAGCCTGGAATGGTAATCCCGACAATACTCCTTAAATTTATGTTATGAGGGATTTAACCTGGATTGGTAATCCCGCCTAAGAGTGAGATTCACGGGAGTGTATATTTAAATGGTCACTAGCATAACTTGACAATAAATAGGATACCCATCGAGATTTTTGAGAAATTCAACGGGACTATAATAAGACACGAGAATGGAAATGTTTGAATTGATGAGCTCACCAAGATTAATGCTATATTGTTTGAGAGGAAACTAACTTGATGATTGAGTGTATGTGATAGGGAATTTATACTATGCATGTTTGGCATGAATATCTTTTATGGTTGTATGCAAAATAGCCGGTAAGTTTACCTTCCTATTATCCAAACCTACTAAGCATGTTAATGCTTACCCCCTTTTCTTTCCTTATTTTACAGAGCTTGTGGACTTGTGAAGATTAGAAGACGATTGGAGTATTTTCAACACTATCAGCTTATCTTGCTTTGGTATATAGATACTTTTACTTTGTTACAATGGCATCTATAGGTTTTTGGTTATTTTGTTATATGTGTCATTGGTTAGCCAATGTAAGGGCTTGAATGATATACCTATTCATTTTGTATATGGCCATAAGACATGGCTCATTTTGATATAGGTTGTAACCTACTAATTGTACATGTTGGTGTTTAAATGTTCATGAGATGGTTAAATGTGGTATATCATGAATGGACATATGGAATGTGGCCAAATCACTCAGAGATGGCTAGGTCATAATTGGCAATGAGTTATAAAATGAGTCAAGTCTAAATATGTTTGATGATATGGTAATCCTTAATACAAAGAGGATAATCTAGCATGTATAAAACCAATGAGATGAGGTTAACATGCAATAGAACATTGAAGGTAGTCATTGGGCATATTTAGGCCCTGTTAAATACCATAAAAGTTCACAGATGTGTGTGGATGCTGCATGTGACCATTGGCTTGGTTTGTAGCCTCCAAAAAGGTCTACACGGATAGATACAAGGGCGTGTGTCTAGGTCATGTGTGACACAAGGTCAGTTCCATGGGCATGTGGTACGGCCGTGTGTCCCCTACACCTAAAGTTTTTAGGTCAGTATGTATGGTAATAAACACACGGGCAGAGACACGGCCATGTGTCTCAACCGTGTGGAGGACACGGCCTAGCACACGGGCGTATGTCTTGTCCGTGTGCCCCTAAATGCATGATGACGTCATAAACAGAATACTCAGGTTTTTGGACACGGGCGACGACACAGGCATGTTTAGGCCATGTGAAGGACACGGGCCAGGGACACGGGCGTGTGCTCAGCCGTATGAAAATCCCTGTAGGTTCGAAATAGAAAATAAATTCAACTAATTCCACACGGGTAAGGGACACGGGCATGTCCCAAGCATACGGGCGTGTCATTGCCTCCACACGGGCATGTAAGGAGTAAACCTAGGAATTTTCCTAAGATTTTCTTAAGCTCCCGGTTTAGTCTTGGACCATTCTTAATGCATGTTTTGGGCCTCGTAGGCCCATAATAGGGACACTATGAATGTGTTTGATTGGTTTTAATTTGGAACGAAATTTTATAGCCCGTAATTTTCCGGAAATGTCATGTTTGTGTATGGTAATGCCCCGTACCTTGTCCCGCTCTTGGGTACAGGTAAGGGGTGTTACAATTCATAAATGATAATAATGTGAATAACATACATCTAATTCAAACAAAGCATATAAGTACACAATTTAATTACACGAACTTACCTCGATGTGTGTAAGTAGATACAAATGCGACTAATCTGATATTTTTCTTTTCCCTCGATCTAACTCCGTACGAGGTCTAACTAGATCTATACGAATGAATTTAACTCAATTAAACATAATTCATTTTCAATTTAGTCCAACACACATTTTTTACAAAATTACAATTTTTCCCCTATACTTTTAATTCTTTGCAATTTAGTCCTTATCTCATAAAAATGGAAATTTGCACAATTTCATTAGAACCCATCATATCCAAGTTATATACATGCTTATAATAGCTCACATTTTTCACAAATTCACAATTTTACCACACAATTTATCACATTTTTCAATTTAATCCTCAATTGATAATTTTATCAAAAATTCATTTACAAAAGTTGTTTATCTAACAACAACCATTCATTTTATACCATTAAAGTTCAAAAATATAACACATTCATCAATGGAAAAACTCAAATACTTTAACAGTTTCACAAATTAGTCACTGGGCTATCTAGATTAAGCTACAACAATCTCGAAAACATAAAAATTATTAAAAATAGGACAAAACACATACCTAATTAATGGAAACAAGCTTGCCGAACCCTAAAGAGAAAAAATGGCTTTCTTCCTTCAATATTCGATTGAAGAAACAAAGAAAGATGAAAGCTTTTTAATTGTTTTAACTTATTATATCATTATTAACCAAATTACAAAATTAACCTTTATAAACATTACTTATTACACTAAATGCCAAGCCATTATCATCCACTAACTCATTAATGGCTAACTACCATATAAGGACCTCTACTTTAAATTTCTATAGCTATTTAATACCTTTAGCTAATAGAATTGAACTTTTGCACTTTACGCGATGTAGTCCTTTTTATCAAATTGACCATGTAAACAGTAGAATTTCTTAACGAAATTTTTATACAGTAATATTATCTTGCTGTAGACCATAAAATAATAATAAAATAAATTTTTTTACTTCAAATTTGTGGTCCCAAAACCACTGTTCTAAAACTAAAAATAGGTTGTTGCAATAGAACTCACTATATGTTTCATAACTTAAGTGCCAATCTATCTTATATTTTATAACTGTGGAAATATGTATCTATGTGTTATGTGATGTATGCTTGAATGAGTACGTGTAACAGCCTGATTTTGGACCTAGTCAAAATAGTGGTTTCGGGACCACTATTCTGAGGCCAGAGAAAATTATTTTAGTATTATTTTATGTGTTATAATATAATTTTATAAGTGCTTGTAAATTTTGGTAAGTTAATTTTAGCAATTTCTAGTCCAATTCCGAAAAAGGACTAAATCACAAAAAAGGTAAAAGTTGTGTTTTGATGCCTAAGGTGTTAAATTACTTTGTGTTTTAAATTGGGGGACTTTAAAGTGAAATTAGACCCCTAAATGAAGCATGACCGGTCATGGGGGACAAAAATTGTTGAAAAGTCAAAATTAGGTGAAGTTGGTCACCAATTTTGACTAGTTTTATTATTAACAAATCAAAAAGAAAAAGTTATCATTTTTCTCTTCTCCTCCACGAAATATGCAGCAAAGAAAGGGGTTTTGAAGCTTTGAAATATCAGCCACTTACATCCCTTGCTAGTAAGTGATTTTTAATGTCTTTCTTGATAATTTTTACATTTTAGGAACCCATAAAGCATAAGCTTTCAAATGAGGGGTCTAGTTTGCAAAATGATGAAGAGTCTAGGGTTTTGCCATGAGAATAAATGAGTTTTTTTTTGTGTTTTTATGGAAGATTATGAGTCCTAGTTGTCTAATAAACAACTTTTGTGAAAGAAATTGCATGAAAACACCTTAAAAAGGGCTAGATTGCTAAGTTGTAAGATAAGGTGTAAGTGCATGAAATAGTTGATGTTGTGAGTTGCTATAGTTATGAAAATGGTTTATCTGGGCTTAAAGAGCAAAGAAATGTGATAAAAATCATTTGATGAGCCTAGGGGCAATTTGGTAAATTTGGCAAAATATAGGGGAAAAATTGTAAATTTTGGCAAAGTGTGTCAATGGACAAATTTGATTCGTACATTGTTTTAATAAGCTAAATGTGATGTTTTAAATGTTGAAAATCGAGATTTGGACTTAGAACGGAAAGAAATCGATTAAGGGACGATTACGTCTTTTTCACTTTTGTGGTATCGAGGTAAGTTCGTATGGTAACAATAATGCAATATCATGCTTGAATTAAAATTCTTTATTGTATGGCATTAAGTGTATGATCTAAAATATTAGAAGTTTGTATGAAAGTAATGTTAAATTTCATTATGATGTGCTTAATACTTGATATTGCACGAAATGTGGATGTATGCCTCTACTGGAATTGACTTGTGAGGATTCAATAGAAAGGTGATGATATGTGTGCTAGTATAAGACCATGTCCGGGACATGGCATCGGTACTAACATGAAACCTCGTATAAGACCATATCCGGGATATGGCAACGATATGTGGATCCATATAAGACCATGTGAGGGACATGGCCTTGGGCATTTTATTCGGTGCATGATAATTCCGAACATCCTTTAGCGTCCCGAGTATCCAACGGGTAATGTAATGGATGATGTGATGAAAGCTCTAAGGAGAGCATGTTAAAGAAGGTATGATTATATATTTTATCACGAGTTGGTATAGGTATGTACACTGAGCTTATGAGTAATACCTTGATATGTGATAATCTATGATGTTTGTAGTATTTGGTGAATACTATGGAAATGGCATGATTTGGAATAAGTCTTTGACATTTTATGACAATGAGATTATGGGCCCATGCTTATGATGCATAGCTATGTGTTCTTATCATGATAGATGATATGATGTTGTATTAATTTGGTGAACAATAATTGTGAATGAATAAATTAGCCTAGATAGTGTTAGGCTATTGCAATAGTGTAACTTTTAAAATACACCAAAAATAGTAGAAAATAAGTTAGAAGCTAAATAAAATATTAGAATAAATCTTATTGAGTCTAGTTTCTTATAAAAGAAACCGTGTAAGCAAAAGAATTTCCTATAATGAGATATTTGAAGTTGCTTTGTACAAAAAGTTTTATGAGTTATGATTTATATTCTTAGAATCCTTAATGAGTCTCGTTTCAAGAGAAATAGACGAGAACATTATTCGAGTCCTGAGCTATGAGATAATTGAACTTTAATGCAGAAGGGTCTGAACTGTCAGACAGTGAATCAAGTGTAAATTTGAGGAATAAACTGTACAAATTGACTAAGCCAAAAATTCTGAAATTTTATGGTAGAAAGTTATATGAGTCTAGTTTCAGGGAATATTAACAGAACCTAATTTGGAGTTTCGTAGCTCCAGTTATAAATAATTTAGTGCCTGTTGCTCAAGAAGATAGCTTGTCGTGAACTTGAGTATATGTTGTAAACATTGATAAAACATGTAAATGAGCTGCTAATTGTTTTCATATGAACTTACTAAGTGTAAAGCTTACCCCCCCTTCTTTCCCATGTTCTCTAGGGTTGCCAGGTTTGCTCGGGTTGGAGGCCATCAGAGATATTATCACACTGTCGAATTAGCGCTATTGGCGTAAGTAAATCCTAGTGTTTCGAGTCTATGGCATGTATAGGGTTTTAATGTTGAGTATGTGATATTATGATTTAGCCAAAGGTGTTGGCTTGTATTAATAAAGTGTTGTAGCCATGTGAATTGGCCTATGTTGGCTAATGATGTTGTGGTCCTAAATGTTTATTCGTATATATGTATGATACTATCTCTTGTGATATGGCTTATAGCATGTATGCCTAGAGATTGAAATGAGATTCATTGATGGGTTAGTAACTGATGCAAGATTAGGTGATTGGTAAATAGTTAATAATGCCTCATGAATGGTTTGTGGAAATGATTATGCATGCTTAGTGATGGACATGAGGTTTGTGATGTAATTATAGTTATGACTAGTATGTGGTAATGATGTGAGCAAATTCTATGATATTTATTGCATAAGAAAATGACTTGAGCATAACATGTTTGTAGATGTTTAAGAGCTCATTTATGCCATGTTGTATGTTATTGGATGAGTACGTGTGCACATGTTGTGAGGGTGACAAATGGCTTGGAAAATAGCATGGTAATTGTCCACACGGGTAGACACACGGGCGTGTGTCTAGACCGTGTGTGACATACGGTCTGCCCCCATGGGCATGTTGTCCAACCGTGTGTCCCCTGCACCTAAGTTTTTCAAGTCAGTATGCTTGGTAGTAGTACACGGGCAAGAGACTCGGCCATGTGCCTCAGCCGTGTGAAGGACACGGTCATAGGACATGGGCGTGTGCCTTGGTCGTGTGGTTTTGGTAGAATGTCCAGGTTTTTGGACACGGGTTCGGGACACGGGCGTGTCCCTAGCACACGAGCTTGTGCTCTATACCCACACGGGCGTGTAAAGCTTTGATGCAAGAGATTTTCTAAATTTTTCTAGAGTTCTCGGTTTGGTCCCAAACCACTCCGGATGTATGTTTTGGGCCCCGTAAGCCCGTATATGGGACAGATTGCATGTGAAAAGAAAAGTTTTTAAATTGATCAAAATTTTACGGCCCGATTTTTGTGTGATTGAATGAGTTTAAGTCAGGTAACACCTCGAACCCTGTCCCGACGTCGGATACGGGCGAGGGGTGTTACATTTAGTGGTATCAGAGCATGGTTTAGTCAGTTCTCGGACTAACCTAGCGTAAGAGAGTCTAGCTATACATGCTATAGTATTACTCGTGATAGTGTGATATCTCCCGGGCCTAACAGAACTATTGGTTAAGACAGAAATGAGTTCCAACCGAGCAAATCTTGATAGAGATAAGAGTAAAGTTGAGATTATTGAATCATGCTTATGATATGCTGAAAATGGGAAAGGTATGAAAAGAAATTCATGATTTTTACATGAACTACTATTCATTATATGATACTCTTAAGTTAAAGAATGTGAAGTAGTGGAGTAAAACAAAGTTAAGGTGTGAAAAGCTCTTTTATGCATGTTAGTATTCATACGATGTTAAATGTCCAACTTGATTTGGCCAAGTGTTTATGAAAAGAAAGAAATTTGCTTGAAATGACAGAATGTTCATATGAATGCTTTTATTGCATGATTAGTAATCAGTATATACATGAGGTTGACATTTATGTCTAGATTAATGAAGTCAAGATGCCATAATGTTATGCTTTATAATCTCAGTTATAGAATCATAAATGTCACAATAGCATGAAAGTTGTAATGAAAGATCAAATTGGGTGGAACGCAGGGAATGAGTACGATTGTTCACTAATGAATTGACAGAAAAGACCATGGTTGGACCATGGCAGTACATGAGATTGGCGTGCCAGTGTAAGACATGTCTGGGACATGTATCGGCCGCATTATGATAGCCAGTGTAAGACCATGTCTGGGACATGGCATCGGCATTGAGACAAGGGCTAGTGTAAGACATGTTTGGGACATGCATTGGTCTCGAGATGTTAGCCAGTGTCAGACATGTCTGGGACATGCATCGACACAGTTACATGTGTCAGTGTAAGACCTATCTGGGATACGGCATCGGCACAGATGGACGAGAGCTAGTACAAGACCATGTTGGACTATGGCATCAAGTAAGCGATGTACTCAAAACCGTAAGACGTTCTCCAATTTGATAAATATTGGCAAGTGATTAAGACTAAATATGGGAATTTGATAAAACATTATTGGTAATTTGAGTAAAAGAAATGTAAGTTTGAGTTGTGATAAATTCACTTATGTTTAGCTAATATTCGCATGAAATAAAGTTGCATGTATTACTGAGATATGTGAAAATGTGTTTATAACAAGTTGGAAATTTGAAATGTTTGAATCAATATGCGAAATGCTATGTTGTTGTTGAATATGTATTTGCTAGAGTCAAAAGTTTAGAGGCTTTACAATCTTCGCCCCCTTACCAGAATAGAGTTATACGATGAGATTCTCGAGAGATATGTTGCATAAGCTTGCAAAAGTGAAACTAAAGAATGCAATAATGGAATAGTATGGGATTAGTGAAGACAGAATTAGTTAGAGGAATAATGTCGGACTTGCACAGATATTTGAGTATGAGGGATTCAATTAAATAAAAGTTATGGCTAACTTTCTCTTCTGAGTATTCTATGTTTTCCTCAATTCTGGGGAATACGTATGGTTATCCCTTTCGAGTGGGAATTCTATCGTACGAGGATGTTGCTGACTGTGATATTAGATGAAAAGCTCTATTGGTCCGGTTAGTTATGATCAACATTTCTCCATCTCTTCAGATTTCTATTCTGATATATTGGAATGAAGTCGATAGTAAAAATCTATGTGAGATTATTTTGATGTTCTATCGATTATGCTTTATATATATACGGGGATTATATTATCTCTGTTACGAGGAATTCTAGAGCATACAGACAGTAGTTTCCTTCTGGTCTTCTTTGAGGGATTTTTCGAATCATCTTTATTATTTTCTTCTGGATTATAATCTCAGATTCCTGGTATAGTCTTATATCTTGGAATTTCTTATATTGGTTTTTCTTTCATTCTTGTTTCGAGAATTATTGAGCTTGACTTATCTTTATGAGTAACCTTTGACTTGAGACTTTAGAATATGTTATTATTATGCTTCTAGCTCGACTAAGAAGTGCGGGGATTTTAGTGTCGAGATTCTTTAAGATTCTAGGGGTAAAGAAAGATTATTTTGCAAAAGTAAATCTAAGTTATGTGCCTTTAAGTTTATTCTCTGATTTAAGAATACCATTATGTGTTCCTTGGTAAGTAGTTGTACAGTCAGAAATGATGAGGTTTTATTCTTATAAGTATGATGCGGAAAACATAATTAGTTGGATTTCTCTCATTCGAGAGATGTTGTATAACTAAAGTTGTCATGATTAATAAAGAGATCACATCTATGAAGTTAGAATCATTTGATTCATGTTAGTAGAGTTTCTAAACAGTTGATGATCAGAGTATAGAAATGTGGCTATAAGTGGTAAATTAAACAAGTATAGCATGATTCGAATTTTAATTTGGAATTGCAGGAAGGATTTGAATTCTAGTTTCTGTTACTATTATTTTAGAGTAAGATTTGAGTACTGAGGAACTCTAGACTATGCAGAGAAACATGTACAGAGTTCACAGCAGTCTTTTGTCTATTCTTCCAAAGGATGTTAAATTGACTACCGGGTAAAGCCGAATATCAAATGTATTCAAGATTATTACTGTCAGTGATGGCAGTGGGAAGAAAATGAGAAAGGACTAGTATGAATTTCGTACCGGGATGTCTCTCTTCTCCGGGTAAATAAGAGATACCATATTTGATTGTGATAGATTGATGATAGTAGTCTGCATGGCTATTTTGATATATACAGAGATATTGTTAGACGGATTTGGACGAGTGGTGTTTCAAAGCTTATAGTTTTTACAATGTCAGTTTTCAGTATTTCAATTTGAGCCGAGACTTTTATGGTAACTATGGAAAGGTTACAGAAATCCTGAGTATGAGCTTGAGCTGAGTTGTTCTGTAAGTTGTGAGAAAAATATATAAATGACTCGTGAAAGTAGAGAGCAACTTTTTCTGGTAAGATTTTCGAGGACGAAAATTCCTAAAGGGGGGAAGAAATGTAACAGCCCGATTTTGAACCTAGTCGAACAGTGGTTTTGGGACCACTATTCTGAGGCCAGAGAAAATTATTTTAGTAATATTTTATGTGTTATAGTATAACTTTATAAGTGCTTATAAATTTTGGTAAGTTAATTTTAGCGATTTCTAGTCCAATTTCAAAAAAGGACTAAATCACGAAAAAGGTAAAAGTTGTATTTTGATGCCTAAGGTGTTAAATTGCTTTGTGTCTTAAATTGGGGGACTTTAAAGTGAAATTAGACCCCTAAATGAAGCATGATCGGTCATGGAGGACAAAAATTGTTGAAAACTCAAAACTAGGTGAAGTTGGTCACCAATTTTAACTAGTTTTATTATTAATAAATCAAAAAGAAAAAGTTATCACTTTTCTCTTCTCCTCCACCGAAATATACAGCAAAGAAAGGGGTTTTGAAGCTTTGAAATATCAGCCACTTACATCCTTTGCTAGTAAGTGATTTTTAATGTCCTTCTTGATGATTTTTACATTTTAGGAATCCCTAAAGCATAAGCTTTCAAATGAGGGGTCTAGTTTGCAAAATGATGAAGAGTCTAGGGTTTTTCCATGAGAGTAAATGTGTTGTTTGATGTGTTTTTATGGAAGATTATGAGTCCTAGTTGTCTAATAAACAACTTTTGTGAAAGAAATTGCATGAAAACACCTTAAAAAAGGCTAGATTGCTAAGTTGTAAGATAAGGTGTAAGTGTATGAAATAGTTGATATTGTGAGTTGTTATAGTTATGAAAATGGTTCATCTAGGCTTAAGGAGCAAAGAAATGTGATAAAAATCATTTTATGAGCCTAGGGGCAATTTGGTAAATTTGGCAAAATATAGTGGAAAAATTGTAAATTTTGCCAAAGTGTGTCAATAGACTAATTTGATTAGTACATTGTTTTAATAAGCTAAAAGTGATGTTTTAGATGTTAAAAAACGAGATTTGGACTTAGAACGGAAAGAAATCGATTAAGGGACGATTACGTCTTTTCCACCTTTGTGGTATCGAGGGAAGTTCGTATGGAAACAATAATGCAATATCATGCTTGAATTAAAATTCTTTATTGTTATGGCATTAAGTGTATGATCTAAAATATTAGAAGTTTGTATGAAAGTAATGCTCAATTTCATTATGATGTGCTTAATACTTGATATTGCATGAAATGTGGATGTATGCCTCTATTGGAATTCACTTGTGAGGATTCAATAGAAAGGTGATGATATGTGTGCTAGTATAAGACCATGTCCGGGACATGGCATCGGTACTAACATGAAACCTCGTATAAGACCATATTCGAGATATGGCAACGATATGTGAATCCATGTAAGACCATGTGAGGGACATGGCCTTGGGCATTCTATTCAGTGCATGATAATTCCGAGCATCCTTTAGTGTCCCAAGTCTTCAACGAGTAATGTAATGGATGATATGATGAAAGCTCTAAGGAGAGCATGTTAAAGAAGGTATGATTATATATTTTATCACGAGTTAGTATAGGTATGTACACTAAGCTTATGAGTAATACCTTGATATGTGATAATCTATGATGTTTATAGTATTTGGTGAATACTATGGAAATGGCATGATTTGGAATAAGTCTTTGATATTTGATGACAATGAGATTATGGGTCCATGCTTATGATGCATAGCTATGTGTTCTTACCATGATAGATGATATGATGTTGTATTAATTTGGTGAACAATAATTGTGAATGAATAAATTAGCCTAGACAGTGTTGGGCTATTGCAGTGGTGTAACTTTGAAAATACATCAAAAATAGTATAAAATGAGTTAGAAGCTAAATAAAATAATAAAGCTTATTGAGTCTAGTTTCTTATAAAAGAAACTGTGTAAGCAAAAGAATTTCCTATAATGAGATATTAGAAGTTGCATGGGACAGAGTCAGAATGACTTTGAGATCCCCTACTATGATTTTAGAAAATCATTATAAATTGTACAAAAATTGTTATGAGTTATGATTTATATGCTTAGAATCCTTAATGAGTCTAGTTTCAATAGAAATAGACCAAAACATTATTCGAGTCCTGAGATATGAGATAATTGAACTTTATTGCAGAAGAGTCTGAACTGTCAGACACTGAATCAGGTGTAACTTTGAGGAATAAACTGTACAAATTGACTAAGCTAAAATTTCTGAAAATTTTATGGTAGAAAGGTATATGAGTTTAGTTTCATGGAATATTAACGGAACTTAATTTGGAGTTTCGTAGCTTCAGTTATAAATAATTTAGTGACTGTTGCTTAGGAAGACAGCTTATCGTGAACTTGAGTTTATGTTGTAAACATTGATAAAACATGTAAATGAGCTGCTAATTGTTTTCATATGAACTTATTAAGCGTAAAGCTTACCCCCCCTTCTTTTCCATGTTCTCTAGGGTTGCCAGGTTTGCTCGGGTTGGAGGCCGTCAGAGATATTATGACACTGTTGAGTTAACGCTATTGGCGTAAGTAAATCCTAGTGTTTCGAGTCTATGGTATGTATAGGGTTTTAATGTTGAGTATGTGATATTATGATTTAGCCAAAGGTGTTCGCTTGTATTAATAAAGTGTTGTAGCCATGTGAATTGGCCTATGTTAGCTAATGATGTTGTCGTCTTAAATGTTTATTCGTATATATATATGATACTATCTCTTGTGATGTGGCTTATAGCATGTATGCCTAGAGATTGAAATGAGATTCATTGATGAGTTAGTAACTGATGCAAGATTAGATGATTGGCAAATAGTTAATAATGCCTCATGAATGGTTTGTGGAAATGATTATGTATGCTTAGTGATGGACATGAGGTTTGTGATGTAATGATAGTTATGACTAGTATGTGGTAATGGTGTGAGCAAATTCTATGATATTTATTGCATAAGAAAATGACTTGAGCATAACATGTTTGTAGATGTTTAAGAGCTCATTTATGCCATGTTGTAAGTTATTGGATCAGTACGTGTGCACATGTTGTGAGGGTGACAAATGGCTTGGAAAATAGCCTTGTAATTGTCCACACTGGTAGACACACGGGCGTGTGTCTAGACCGTGTGTGACATACGGTCTGCCCCCATGGGCATGTTGTCCAACCGTGTGTCCTCTACACCTAATTTTTTCAAGTCAGTATGAGTGGTAGTAGTACACGGGCAAGAGACACGGCCATGTACCTCAGCCGTGTGAAGGACACGGTCATAGGACACGGGCGTGTGCCTTGGTCGTGTGGTTTTGGCAGAATATCCAGGTTTTTGAACATGGGTTTGGGACACGGGCGTGTCCCTAGCACATGGGCATGCGCTCTATACCCACACGGGCGTGTGATGTAACACCCCGAACCCGAGACCGTCACCGGAGTCGAACACAAGGTGTTAACAGACTTTTAAAAATTTTCCAGACACTGCCAATCTGCGTAATAGTTGCTTTAAAAATCATATCTTGAGTTTCACAACTCGAAAATCAGTTTCGTGATTTTTCCCTGAAACTAGACTCACATGCCCATCTACATATTTTTTTCTAGAATTTTTGGTAGGGCCAATTAGTACAGTTTATTAGTCAAAGTCTCCCATGTTACAGGGATCGACTACCCTGACCTTTGCGCATTACGACTTAGATATCTCCTTGTACAGGGCTCCAATACTGATGCCGTTTGTTTCTATAGAAACTAGACTCAGAGAGGAATCTATACATATATGGTATGACTCCTAATTATCTCTGGTTAATTTAAGGTAAATTTTCAAAGTCGAAACAGGAGATCCAGAAACCGTTCTGGCCCTGTTTCACGAGAACTTTAATATCTCTTAATATACTGTTCATATGATTGTTTCGTTACTTTCATATGAAAATAGATTCATCAAGGTTCGATTACATAATTTATTCACTATTTAATTCCATTCCTACAAATTTTTGTGATTTTTCAAATCCACACCACTGCTGCTATCAGCATCTGTTTTCAAGGTAAATTTTACCTATTTCGTGGTTACCATGGACCAACTAGGGTTTTGTCATACATAGGTCCACATATGATCATATTTAGCCATTCCAATGGCTGATCATTTGCCCAACACTTCCATTCCAAACCATAGTCACATCGTGAAACCATATATACATACATAAACACAAATGGTCTAATGCCATACTCCACTTCTACGAGCCATTTTCGCATGGCTTTACACACATACATCACAAAAAGTACTTAAACAACAGGGGGTAGTCCTATACATGCCATATCCAGAGTTCAACTAAAAGAGTACCAAAAGAGCTTTGATAGTGTGGATGACTTCGACTTCGCTGATCCCGAATCCGATAGCTAACGAACAAAATCTATAAAACAGAGAGCCAAAGCAACCGGGTAAGCATTTTAAGCTTAGTAAGTTTCAAGTAATGAAATCGGCTTTGACTAAAGTATTACATTCACATAGCTAACTAAGTCACTTTATTAACACACATTCTCATAATCATACTTACTTCACACTTCATCAACATATATACACAAGGTATCAACCTTTCTAAAAGCCGAAAATTCATTAGTCGATTTCACGAAGACTATTTAAAACTAATCGACTTTTCTGAAGCACATGCAAACATACCTTATCGTTCGGTTTAGTCGAGCGTATTAATAGAATTTATTACAGCACCAAGCGCTCACATTCAAACCCAAGTCTCTTCGGTATTTAACCGGATATAGCCGCAAACACATTTGCCTTCGGGTCTTAACCCGGACATATCAACTTGCATAATTGCCTTCGGGTCTTAACCCGGATATATCAACTTGCATAATTGCCTTCGGGTCTTAGCCCGGATATATCAACTCGCATAATTGCCTTCGGGTCATAGCCCGGATATATCAACTCGCGTAATTGCCTTCGGGTCTTAGCCCGGATATATTCCAGTGCTCATGCACACATATATCAATAATCATAACACATCCATATCATTTCTTCGTTACTAAGGCTCAAACACAAAACATTTATTAAACCTTTCAAATTTCGGCTCAATAGCCACACACAAAGAGCATGATTTCAATTGGCTTTATAACATAGTCTCTAAGCACATTCGACTATCCGTCATAGTATGACTAATCATTTCAATATAATTCAAGTAGGGTCATTACTCGAAGACTTACCTCAAATGTCGTCGAACGACTTCAATGGCTATTCAATTACTTTTTCCTTCCCTTTATCGGATCTAGTTCCCCTTTGCTCTTGAGCTTAAGTTCAACAAAATTTAAAATAGTCATTAATCGACTATTCAAGTATTACTTTCAGAATAATATATATATTGATCCGACTTTCACACACATAGATTATAGTAAGCTTTATAATAATCAATAAATAATTCATTGGCAAATTTTCATTAATGTTTACAACAAAATCACATATTCACTACGAGCTGTTTTCCTGAGCAGTAGTTACTAAATTATTTATAACTGGAGCTACTAAACTCCAAATCACTTGCCGTTAATTTTCCCTGAATATAGACTCGTATATCTTCCATCCATAAAATTTCCAGAATTTTAGGCTTGGCCAATCAATACCAGATTTTTCTTAAAGTTTCCCCTGTTTCACTGTTTGACTATTCTGACCACTCTTCACTACGAATCCAATTTCTCATTTTACAGAATTCAAAATGTGTTGTATTTGATCTCATTTGAAACTAGACTCATTAAGGAGTCTAAGCATATAAATTTTATCTTATAATCATTTTTGTACAATTTATAATGATTTTCTAAAAACAGAACAGGGAATCCAGTAGTCATTTTGACTCAGCCCCACAATACTTCAAATATCTCAAGATCGGTAACTCTTTTGTTTTTATAGTTTCTTTTGTAAGAAAATAGACTCTTCAAGCTTTAATGACATAATTCACTCAGCTTCTAATTCAACTCCTACAAATTATGGCGATTTTCCAAAATCACCTTACTGCTGCTGTCCCCAAACAGATTATTACCAAATCAAATACTAACATTAGCATTTCACCTTAATAGCTAGCTTACCAAGCCTTAATTTAACATATAATTCACACATATCATATTCAGCTATATATACATTTATCATATTTCCATTTCAGCATATATAACTAACATTTATTCCGAAATTTTAATATCTAATTGCTTATAACTTTCTTCGGATGTCGTCGACTAATTGATCGGCTACTCAACTACTTTCGATTTTCCCCGATCTAAATCCAATTTCTTGGTTTCTTGATCTTAACATATTCAAATAAATCTCGTTTTAACATATTTTCATTCAATTTAGTCTAATAACGCATAAATGGGTAAATTACATTTTTACCCCTAATATTTCGCACTTTCACAATTTAGTCTTTATTCCACAAAACACAAAATACACAAAATTTGGTCACACTCCTTAAGGGCCGAATCTTCCTAGTACCCATATAAGTCCATACATTTCATTTATTTCACCTTTGAGTCCTTCAAAAATTTATTTTTGTAATTTAGCCCTAACTACTCAAAATCACCAAAAACTTCAACACAAAACATATTAATCTTTAACATATCTTTCATTTTTCATCAACAACTATCAAAAAGCTCAAGCACTCATCAATGGCAAAACACAAAATCATCATCAATTCACAAAATTGAACCATGGGGTTTAAAGAACACAAAGCAATGATATCAAAAATGTGAAAATTATCAAAAACCAAACAAAAGACTAACCTTCCTTAGGTTTCAAATGACCGAATGCTATCCTCCTCTCTTCCTCTCTACATCCGGCCAAGATGAACAAGGTGATAACCTCCCTCCTTCTTTTTTTTTCTTTTAGTATCCTTAATATTTCTTTTATCATTTCTTTTCTTTTACTTAAACTAATGTCCACTTCATGGAAATTTACCACATAGTCTAATATATGCTCCATCATGGCCGGCCACTATGTATAAAAAAGGGGTATTTGACATGCAAAGCCAATATTTTCACTCCTTGCTTAAATTGGTCCTTATAAATTACCCTATCACATTTTTTAAAACTTTCTCACATAAGTCCTATGGACTAAATTCACATGCAATTGACTAAATCGAAGCTTGAAATTTTCCACACATTCATAATCACATATTTTAGACAATAATATCACATTCAAACATTTCGGTGACTCGGTTTAGCAGTCCCGAAACCACTTCCCGACTAGGGTCAGTTTTGGGCTGTCACATGTGAAGCCTTGATGCAAGAGATTTTCTAAGTTTTTCAGGAGTTCTCGATTGGGTCTCGAACCACCCCGGATGTATGTTTTGGGCCTCGTAAGCTTATATATGGGACAGATTGCATGTGAAAAGAAAAGTTTTTAAATTGATCAAAATTTTACGACCCAATTTTTGTGTGATTGATTGAGTTTAAGTCAGGTAACACCTCGAACCCTGTTCCGGCGTCGGATACGGGCGAGGGGTTTTACAGTACGTATTTGCTATACGAATGGACTACAATGCATATTATTGTACTATATGTTATCAAACGTAAGAGTATCATACTTGTGAGTAATTGATTGGTTCTATTGCATGATGACATGTTTGCGTTGAAGAAATTCTTGCATTCACTTAGCTTGTCGAAGCTCACCCACTCATTTCAACCTATGTAGACTACCGACGTCACGGTGTGGATGGTGTGGTTTCCGACGGAGTAATCCAAGGAATACTAGATATTTATCATAGGTGAACTATCAATTTTATTTGTATTAGGAACCAGGCAATATGGTTGACTTGTTTAGTGCCATGATATGTTTGGGTTATTTACTGACTTTGTTATTTCGTTTTGGGAAATTTGTGAGTTTATATGTTTGCTTATGTTCATGAATTTTAATGATGGCTTGATGTAGCTTGTTAGGACTTATTTAGACATTTGAACCGATAAATTTTAGTCGTAGGATAATTATTTATCAAAGTAAGTGATGCATGATACTTAGAATCTGATTTCGAATGAGTTTATTGCATATGTATGTTGCATTATGATGTCTAGGCGTAGAGGTATCGATATTCGGGATTTAATATTGATACCTTTGTGTTTTAAAACGTGCAAGGAGTCAGAATAGAGATTTGGTATCAATACATTATCTCGAGTATCGATACTCGGGGCTAAAGTATCGATATTTTATGGCAGGTACCAATAATTTCAGATAATTGGGATTTCTTCCGAGAAACAATATGTTTATTTGGCATTGTTTTTTTCCAAGTGGTATCGATACCACTTTAAGAAAATATCCATACCTTATTATATTGATACCTACGGACATTTTCTAAACTTTTGCTAAATGTCCATTATGCATGTTTCTAATTGTATGTAAGACTGATTAAGGAATAGTTTGCATGTAACAATGTTAATTAACTATTTGGACAACTTAAAACTTACTCGGTTTAACAAAAGATGATCATTTTGCTTGGATCTAGTTTCCCAATTGATATACGTGAGACGAGACAGTGGTTTGGCATCCCGTATTTGGGCTTGGCGACCAGGCCGGGTATAGGGTGTTACAGTTGATGTATATGTTGAGCTTTAACTTTTAGGTCTATTCCTGCTTAAACTTGATAATGAACAGGATTATTATAAAACTTGTCAATTTTTTTGTCAAGTTTTCTTTTTCTTCCATTGTTACGGATAAGTTTCTTCCTCCTAGCATTTTTGAAAGAGTCCAAATTTGATATGGTTGATAATTTTTTCCTTCTTTAGCTATGCCAATAAGGCTACTGATTTCAAGATGAAAGTAATAAAAGAAATCATCTTCATATACCATTCATAATAACATAGATTTAATAAATGCTGGAAAATCTTTTAGCAAATGAAAAGATAAATTTTGGACTGTTATTTCTTTAACAAAACGTCATTCAATATAGCTTATATTAAATGGTTCATGATCAAGTCTAAATTTTATAGTAGGAAAATTTCATCTAAATAATTTGTAAATACATAGGCTTGTGAAAAGCATTCAGAAAAAGCTTTTGGAAATTGAGCTTGCTGATTGCAAATAGTTCCATTTATTTTTGTAAATATTTCTATAGGTATGTAATGACCCAAATTCCCGGGCACCGAAAAAACGAGTCGTAGGGCCTCCGTCTTAGGAAATTAAGTCCGTAAATATTTATTACAAATATTTATGAGGATAATTATGAGTTAAATTAAAGTTTAATTAAGTGAATTTAATTTAATTAAGAGTAATTAAATAAAAAGGACCAAAATGGCAATTATGCCATTTGTCCTAAGTGAGGCGGCATAAACATAAAAATCTGAGATTTTTATGTGTTAAAATATATATTAAATTATTATTATTAAAAGTAAAGTAAATAAAAAGGAAATAAAAGAAAAAGAAAGATAGAAAAGAACAGAGAAGCTCACGAAACAGAGAAAGAAAGGAAAGGAAGAAAGAAAAAGGAAAAAAATTGGAGAATTGAAGCTTGAAAGTTGAATTGGTAAGTTAATTAAGCCCTTTCCTTTCTAATTTTGGTATTTTTAAAGCTTTAGAGAAAGATTTTCTTGAATTCATGAGAAAATATTGAAAATTAATGAAGGTTTGATTAGGGTTTATGTTCAAGAAATGATGAAATTAGGGATTAATTTGATAAAATTCTGAATTTGAATTGAATTAGGGACTTAATTGTAAAACAAGCCATAAGTTTTGAGTTTTAGGAATTAAATTGAAAGAAATTCGGAATTATAGAAAAATGATGAAAATTTGATAGTTATATGAATATTTTGATGGAAATTGAATAGAAATAAGGTGTGAATTGGTGTTATAAACTTGGTTATTAGCATTTTACATCAAAACAGTTTTGGGAAGTAGCAATGGTCTGACTTTGAAAATTCACTAAAAATTGTAAGAATTGAATTATAGGATGAATAAGTTATGAAATTAAATCTTATTGGGTCTAGTTTCTTATAGTGGAAACAGTGTAAGCAATGAATTTATGAATCAAGAGATATTTGAAATTTTGTAAGACTGGTTCAGGATGATTTCGAGACACTCTTTTTTGACTTTGGAAAACCATTAAAAATTGTAAAAAAAATTATTATGGAGTGTAATTTATATGTGTGAACTCCTTATTGAATCTAGTTTTAAAATAAATAAATAAAAAGAGATAATTGATTTTTAGTAGAGAGAGGTCAGACCTGTCAAATGGAGTAACATGGGATTATTTAATGAATAAACTGTACTAATTTGCTAGACCAAAAATTCTGAAAATTTTATGGTGAGAAGATATATGAGTCTAGTTTCAAGGAAAATTTACGGATATTAATTTGGAGTTTGGTATCTCAAGATATAAATAATTTAGTAACAATGATTCAAACAGACAGCTTAATGGTGAAATTATATATCTTAAAAAAATGGTCAAATTTGCATGTTTATACTCATGAATTAAATTGGATTGTATTATATTAATTAATTATAATTATGCTAATTTCCGTAGCAAACAAAGGAACCGAGGCATCCAATACAAAGGGGAAAGAGAAAGTAGTCGAGGAATAGCTCGGGGAAAATCGGTTTGTATTATCATAATTCAAAGTATTTATTTTTGCATATTTAATTGTAATATATATAGATATATATGAATGTGCGAGAAAATGACTTGAATGTGAATTGTTGATTAGTTGTGATTACATTGAGAAATATAAGAGAATTGATTGAAATGTGAAAATGTTTCGGAAATGGAAATATGATCGAAACCCTATTAACTAGTCGGGCTTAGTGGATATAATTGGCATGCCATAGGATTGGAAGTGTTCAGGGATTCTTCGACCTCGAGTCGATGAGGCACTAGGTGTGCCATAGATTTACTTTGGATAGTTTCGATGAGGCTTTGGTAGCCACATTGCTTCGGCTTGGCCGATGAGGTACTTGGTGTGCCATAGATCTGATTTACTTCGAACTATCCGATGAGGCGTTGGTCGCCACTCTAGTGTGTTTGGTTGGATCCGCATATCCACCTTGGTCCGAGTCAGGTAAATAGGGCCTATAAGTGAAATGAGCAAAATTATCTGAATTTGATTATCTGAATTATCGAATGAAAGGTGAAAGAAAATGAAGATACGAAATGTGAAAAGAAATTGTGTTGTGAAGTTGAAAGCATGAACTTTATGTTTATGAATTATGTATACATGAAAGTGTTATGAATTAAGTGTTTACATGTTGGTGAAAATTTTATAATCATTTGAATGACATTAATATGACATGAATTGGCATATTCAATTGACTACTTGTGCATTTATGTTTTGAACTTGATTTGATGTTATGAATTGAATTATGATAATACCACTGGGTATTTTCAATACTCAGCGTACGGTTGTTTTCCGTGCACAGGTTAGGTAAAATAGAGTCTGGTTCTGCATTCAAAATCATCTCCGACTCCAGCTCATTTTGTGGTAAAAATCTTATCTTTTGGTAATGTGGCATGTAGTAGGTTTTAGATGGTCATTTGTATATATTTAATATTTTGAATGTAAAAGATGGTGTATAAACTTTAAGGAGTTTGACGTATAAAGGGACGATTCCTAAGTTTATGAAATGAATGGTATATAGTTACATGTTATGTGGAAGTGAATTGGATTGGTTTGTATAATTGTGTTTAGTGTTTCAGGGAGGCCTTAGAGTTAGGATTCGAATCCTAACCCCACGCAAGGTTCATATTAGGTCCATAGAACCTCGATAAGGGTAATTAACCTTATTTTGAGTATAATTTTGTGGTTATTTTCGATTTGTAATAATAAAGTTTGTCTATTTTCGATAATGCCCTGTAACTCTATTTCGGGGACGGTTTGGGGTTAAAGGGTGTTCATTTAGTGGTATCAGAGCTATAGGTTTAGCCGATTCTCAGATTAAAATCGAATTTGTAAGTGAGTCTAGAAGTACATGCCACATTTGAGTTGGAATTGAGTCGGGATTTTTGAATGCTAACCTATTTAATTGTTTATTTTTTATAGAGATTAAAGATGTCAGATGATCGATCAATTGATTTAAATGAAAGTGAATCAGCCACACCTAGTGTGAACCCGTTTATGGACCAACCTCCCGAGGTAGAAGAAGAAAATATTAGGGAAAGAGATGAAAAATGTAGAAATGAACCTGATATGTTAAGAGTTTTAGTTGATGCTCTCCAGCAAGTAGCGAGAACTGTACCTGCTACCACATCTATACCTATTCCTAGACGGGCCCCGATTAAGGAATTGAGAAAATACGGTGCCACGGAATTTTCGGGTCTGAAAGGTGTTGATCCATCAGTAGCTGAGAATTGGATAGAAGCAATAAAAAGAATTTTACAACAGTTAGAGTGTACTCCCCGAGAAAGTCTGTTGTGTGTTGTATCTTTATTACAGGGTGAGGCATATTTATGGTGGGAATCTGTTACCCGACACTTGCCGATTGATCAGGTATCATGGAATTTATTTCAGAAAGAGTTTCAGAAGAAATATATCGGGGAAATATACATTGAAAAAAAGAAACAAGAATTTCTAACTTTGAAACAAGGTGAAATGACAGTAATAGATTATGAACGGGAATTTTCAAGACTTGGTAGATATGCATCAAAGTTTATACCGACTGAAGCCGACAGTTGTAAAAGATTCTTACGGGGACTAAGAGAAGAAATAAAAGTGTTACTGATATCTTAGCGAATTACTGAATTTGTTGATCTGATTGAACGGGCTAAGATGATAGAACAAGTTCTGGGGCTTGATAAAAAGACTGAACCTTTTAAATCGGTTGGGAAACGTACGGGAACTACAAGTTCGAATCCATTACCGAAAAGATTCCGAGACTCTAGAAGTGGTTGGAGATCTAGCTTCAGATCAGATAGAGGAGGAAAGAGTCAGGGGAAGCAAACTACAGTCTCTACTGGTAGTGTAAGAAGTCCATCTCGAGATACTATTATTCCAGAATGTGAGCATTGTGGGAGAAGACACAGAGGTGAATGTTGGCGATTGACTAGAGGATGTTTCAGATGTGGATCTACAGAACATTTTATTGAAGACTGCCCGAAAGCTGATAATACTACACCTGCGACATTACAGAGATCAGTATCTACTACCAGAGGCAGAGGATTGGGCAGAGGTGGTTTTGCATCTCGAGGAGGTAGTGCTAGAGGAAGTAGTGATGTTGTTACACAGCAGTCGGAGGCCAGAGTTCCAGCTAGAGTTTATATGGTCAAAATTCGAGAAGAGAGGGATGCACATGATGTTGTAACAGGTATATTCTTATTGTATTCCGAACCTGTTTATGTTTTAATTGACCCTGGGTCTTCGCATTCATATGTAAATTCAAAATTGGTTGAATTGGGAAAATTAGAATTTGAGATGTCTAGTGTAGCAATAGAAGTGTCAAGTCCATTAGGACAAACGGTATTAGTAAATCAAGTTTGTCCGAAATGCCCGTTGGTTATACAAAATAAAATTTTTCCGGTTAATCTATTGATTATGCCATTTGGAGACTTTGATGTAATATTGGGTATGGATTGGTTGTCTGAGCACGGTGTAATTTTAAACTGCTATGAAAAGAAGTTCAGTATTCAGGCTGATGATGGAAACAATATTGAGGTAAAGAGTATTCGAAATAGTGGACCAACACGTGTTGTCTCAGCAATGAAATATAGTAAGATGTTACAGCAGGGTTGTACAGCATACTTAGCTTATGTTATTAATTCAGATACAGTGGGTAGTCAATGCAGTAAGATCTGAACAGTTTGCGAATTTCTAGATGTTTTTCCAGAGGAACTACCGGGTTTACCACCTGACAGAGAAGTTGAATTTGCTATAGAGGTTTATCCGGGTACTGCTCCGATTTCTATAACCCCTTATCATATGGCACCTACCGAATTGAAGGAGTTAAAGATACAGTTGCAAGATTTGTTAGATCGTGGTTTTATTCGGCCGAGTATTTCACCGTGGGGAGCTCCAGTATTATTTGTTAAAAAGAAAGATGGTTCGATGCGACTTTGTATTGATTATAGACAATTGAATAAAGTAATAATCAAGAACAAATATCCACTCCCTCGTATTTATGATTTATTTGATCAGCTGAAAGGAGCTTCTGTATTCTCAAAGATAGACTTGAGATTGGGTTACTACCAACTGAAAGTAAAAGAATGTGATGTACCGAAGACAGCTTTCCGTATGAGGTATGGTCATTATGAATTTTTAGTAATGCCATTTGGATTGACTAATGCTCCAGCTGCTTTTATGGATCTGATAAACCTTATATTTCAGCCGTATTTGGATCAATTTGTTGTGGTCTTCATTGATGATATACCTGTTTATTCAAAGACAGAAACAGAGCATGATAAGCACTTCAGAACAGTGTTACAGACTTTACGTGAAAAGCAATCGTATGGGAAATTAAGTAAATGTGAGTTCTGGTTATTAGAGGTTGTATTTCTGGGACATGTAGTATCAGCGGAAGGAATCAGAGTTGATCCGAAGAAAATTGAAGCCATAGTTCAATGGAAAGCTCTAAGGAATGTGTATGAGGTACGTAGTTTTCTTGGTTTGGCTGGATATTATAGAAGATTTGTAAATGGATTCTTGAAAATAGCCATGCCGATGACTAAGTTGCTACAGAAGAATGTTTCTTTTATATGGGATGACCAATGTCAGAAGAGTTTTGAGACATTGAAGCAAATGTTAACCGAGGCACCAGTTTTAACATTACTCGAATCAGGAAAGAATTTTATTGTGTACAGTGATGCTTCTTTAAATGGTTTGGGGTTGTGTACTGATGCAAGATGGAAAAGTTATTGCTTATGCATCTCGTCAGTTGAAACCACACGAGTGTAATTATCCGACACATGACCTGGAGTTAGCAGCTGTGATTTTTGCTTTGAAGATTTGGAGGCATCATCTTTATGGTGAAAAATGCTACATATTCACTGATCATAAAAGTCTAAAGTATCTTTTTTCCCAAAAAGAATTGAATTTGAGACAGAGACGGTGGATCGAGCTCTTGAAAGACTATGATTGTGTTATAGACTACCATCCGGGAAAAGCAAATATAGTAGCGGATGCATTGAGTAGAAAAACGGCAATTGAGTTGAGAGCCATGTTTGCACAACTCAGTATCACTGATGATGGAAATCTGTTAGCCGAGTTAAAAGTAAAACCGGTAATATTTGAGCAGATTAGAGCAGCTCAGTTGGGAGATGATAAGTTGGTGAAGAAAAGAGAGATGATACAGAGTGGTACAGTAGAGCACTTCAGTATTGATGCACATGGATGCTTAAGGTACCAAGATCGAGTTTGTATTCCAGATAACTCTGAATTGAAAGAACTAATACTTCGAGAAGCACATGATGGCTCATTTGCTCTACACCCCAGAGGTACAAAAATGTATCGTAATTTACGAAATTTGTATTGGTAGCCCGGAATGAAAAGAGACATAGTTGAATATGTTGGTAAATGCCTTACATGTCAACGGGTAAAGGCAGAACATCAGGTACCGACTGGTTTACTTCAGCCTATTAATATTCCTAAATGGAAATGGGATCGTATCACGATGGATTTTGTTACGGGACTACCGTTTTCAGGGAGTAAAAAGAATGCTATTTGGGTGATAGTTGATAGACTTACTAAGTCAGCATATTTTATAGCAGTCAGAACAGATTGGTCGTTACAGAGACTTGCTGAGGTATATATCCGAGAAATTGTTAGACTACACGGTATTCCGGAATCAATAATTTCAGATCGAGATCCTCGGTTCACATCGAGATTTTGGAGGCAATTACATGAATCCTTGGGTACACGGCTTAATTTTAGCACAGCATTTCATCCGCAAACTAACGGACAGTCTAAACGGGTAATTCAGATTTTAGAAGATATGCTTCGAGCTTGTATTATGGAGTTTGAATCAGGTTGGGAATGTTATTTGCCTTTAGCTGAATTTGTTTATAATAATAGTTTCCAATCTAGTATTCAAATGGCTCCGTATGAAGCATTATATGGACGAAGATGTAGATCACCAGTGTGTTGGACAGAGCTGAATGAAAGAAAAGTGATTGGGCCAGAATTGATCCAAGAAACTGAAGAAACAGTCAAGAAGATACGAGAGAGATTAAAAGCAGCTTTTGACAGACAGAAGTCTTATGCCGATTTAAAATGACGGGACATTGAGTATTCGGTTGGCGATAAAGTATTTCTTAAAGTCTCTCCTTGGAAGAAAGTGTTGAGATTTGGCAGGAAAGGTAAATTGAGTCCTCGTTTCATTGGACCGTATGAGATAGTAGAGAGAATTGGACCAGTGGCTTATCGGTTAGCTTTACCTCCAGAGTTACAGAAAATACACGATGTTTTTCATGTTTCAATGCTCTGAAGATATCGATCAGATCCTTCTCATGTCATAACTACTAAGGATATTGAGCTTCGACCGGATTTATCATACGAAGAAGAACCAGTTGAGATTTTAGCCCGAGAGGTAAAGGAATTAAGAAATAAAAGAGTTCCTTTAGTAAAAGTACTTTGGAGAAGTCATAAAATGGAGGAAGCAACATGGGAACCGGAAGAAACTATGAGAACTCAGTACCCTCACCTATTCTCAGGTAAATTTCGAGGACGAAATTTTTTTTTAGAGGGAGAGAAATGTAATGACCCAAATTCCCGGGCACCGAAAAAACGAGTCGTAGGGCCTCCGTCTTAGGAAATTAAGTCCGTAAATATTTATTAAAAATATTTATGAGGATAATTATGAGTTAAATTAGAGTTTAATTAAGTGAATATAATTTAATTAAGAGTAATTAAATAAAAAGGACCAAAATGGCAATTATGCCATTTGTCCTAAGTGAGGCGGCATAAACATAAAAATTTGAGATTTTTATGTGTTAAAATATATATTAAATTATTATTATTAAAAGTAAAGTAAATAAAAAGGAAATAAAAGAAAAAGAAAGATAGAAAAGAACAGAGAAGCTCACGAAACAGAGAAAGAAAGGAAAGGAAGAAAGAAAAAGGAAAAAATTGGAGAATTGAAGCTTGAAAGTTGAATTGGTAAGTTAATTAAGCCCTTTCCTTTCTAATTTTGGTATTTTTAAAGCTTTAGAGAAAGATTTTCTTGAATTCATGAGAAAATATTGAAAATTAATGAAGGTTTGATTAGGGTTTATGTTCAAGAAATGATGAAATTAGGGATTAATTTGATAAAATTCTGAATTTGAATTGAATTAGGGACTTAATTGTAAAACAAGCCATAAGTTTTGAGTTTTAGGAATTAAATTGAAAGAAATTCGGAATTATAGAAAAATGATGAAAATTTGATAGTTATATGAATATTTTGATGGAAATTGAATAGAAATAATTGGTGTTATAAACTTGGTTATTAGCATTTTACATCAAAACAGTTTTGGGAAGTAGCAATGGTCTGACTTTGAAAATTCACTAAAAATTGTAAGAATTGAATTATAGGATGAATAAGTTATGAAATTAAAGCTTATTGGGTCTAGTTTCTTATAGTAGAAACAGTGTAAGCAATGAATTTATGAATCAAGAGATATTTGAAATTTTGTAAGACTGGTTCAGGGTGATTTCGAGACACTCTGTTTTGACTTTGGAAAACCATTAAAAATTGTAAAAAAATTATTATGGAGTGTAATTTATATGTGTGAACTCCTTATTGAATCTAGTTTTAAAATAAATAAATAAAAACCTTATTAGAGTTCTGTACAATGAGATAATTGATTTTTAGTAGAGAGAGGTCAGAACTGTCAAATGGAGTAACATGGGATTATTTAATGAATAAACTGTACTAATTGGCTAGACCAAAAATTCTGAAACTTTTATGGTGAGAAGATATATGAGTCTAGTTTCAAGGAAAATTTACGGATATTAATTTGGAGTTTGGTAGCTCAAGATATAAATAATTTAGTAACAATGACTCAAACAGACAGCTTAATGGTGAAATTATATATCTTAAAAAAAATGGTCAAATTTGCATGTTTATACTCATGAATTAAATTGGATTGTATTATATTAATTAATTATAATTATGATAATTTTCGTAGCAAACAAAGGAACCGAGACATCCAATACAAAGGGGAAAGAGAAAGTAGTCGAGGAATAGCTCGGGGAAAATCGGTTTGTATTATCATAATTCAAAGTATTTATTATTGCATATTTAATTGTAATATATATAGATATATATGAATGTGCGTGAAAATGACTTGAATGTGAATTGTTGATTAGTTGTGATTACATTGAGAAATATAAGAGAATTGATTGAAATGTGAAAATGTTTCGGAAATGGAAATATGATCGAAACCCTATTAACTAGTCGGGCTTAGTGGATATAATTGGCATGCCATAGGATTGGAAGTGTTCAGGGATTCTTCGACCTCGAGTCGATGAGGCACTAGGTGTGCCATAGATTTACTTCGGATAGTTTCGATGAGGCTTTGGTAGCCACATTGCTTCGGCTTGGCCGATGAGGTACTTGGTGTGCCATAGATCTGATTTACTTCAAACTATCCGATGAGGCGTTGGTCGCCACTCTGGTGTGTTTGGTTGGATCCGCGTATCCACCTTGGCCCGAGTCAGGTAAATAGGGCCTATAAGTGAAATGAGCAAAATTATCTGAATCTGATTATCTGAATTATCGAATGAAAGGTGAAAGAAAATGATGATACGAAATGTGAAAAGAAATTGTGTTGTGAAGTTGAAAGCATGAACTTTATGTTTATGAATTATGTATACATGAAAGTGTTATGAATTAAGTGTTTACATGTTGGTGAAAATTTTATAATCATTTGAATGACATTAATATGACATGAATTGGCATATTCAATTGACTACTTGTGCATTTATGTTTTGAACTTGATTTGATATTATGAATTGAATTATGATAATACCACTGGGTATTTTCAATACTCAGCGTACGGTTGTTTTCCGTGCGCAGGTTAGGTAAAATAGAGTCCGGTTCTGCATTCAAAATCATCTTCGACTCCAGCTCATTTTGTGGTAAAAATCTTATCTTTGGTAATGTGGCATGTACTAGGTTTTAGGTGGTCATTTGTATATATTTAATGTTTTGAATGTAAAAGATGGTGTATAAACTTTAAGGAGTTTGACGTATAAAGGGATGATTCCTAAGTTTATGAAATGAATGGTATATAGTTACATGTTATGTGGAAGTGAATTGGATTGGTTTGTATAATTGTGTTTAGTGTTTCAGGGAGGCCTGTAAAGTTAGGATTCGAATCCTAACCCCACGCAAGGTTCATATTAGGTCCGTAGAACCTCGATAAGGGTAATTAACCTTATTTTGAGTATAATTTTGTGGTTATTTTTATTTGTAATAATAAAGTTTGTCTGTTTTCGGTAATGCCCTATAACCCTATTTCGGGGACGGTTTGGGGTTAGAGGGTGTTACAAGGTAGGATATTCCTAGCCTTATTATATAAACATAATCTAAATATTTTATTTATAACTGGGTTATTTGTTCCCTTGTTAATAAAATATTGGAATATATCAAGAAGATTTTTTATCTCCTTAACATCTAAATAACTAATTTCTAGTTCTTTAGAGTGTTTTTTCAACTAAAATTTTGAAAGCTTAGTAAGAGCTCTTCTGAAGTTAGCTCTTTGCTCGATATTATGGGTTTTTTATATTTTATTAATAGAATCATATAATTCTAATGGTAAGCTTGGATTATAAAAAAAAATTATTTCCTGAATTTGTTATGGTTTCAACAAATTTTCTGTTGCACATAACTTTTCTGCTCCTCTAATAATTTCAGCATAACTAGCTTGGTACACTGAATTTGGATCTTGCGACCAAGGCAATTGACTTATCAGTTGTGGTGAAAATGAGAATTGAGTTTCAACTGGTTGTTTTTCCATTAGATATGGAACATAATATCATTACTTAGGATATAATAATACTTGAGAAGGGATTGTCACAAATCCTTGATTAGGACTTTATTTTTTTATTTGAAGGTGTTCCCTTTGTTGAGCTTTTTATGAACAGTAGTCCATTCACCAACTTTTTCTAGAGGTTGTTTACCTCTATCCATAAGGTCTGCTAAGATAATTAGCAATAATATTGACAGTACCTTTGACATATAAAACTTTAAAATTAAAAGTACATAACTCATTATACCATCTAACTGTTCTAGGTACAGTTTCCAAACTTTTATTAGTAATGAAATGTTTAACTGCCTGATTATCAATTTTTATGATAAATTTTTCAAGTGCTAAATATATAAGAATTTTTTTTATTCCTTTCTTTATAGCTAATAATTCTTTTTCATATATGGCATAATTAATTTCATTCGGTCTAAATTTTCCCTAACTATATCCACCTATTAATTCTTCGTTATCTATCATTCTAGCTTTTAAAATACAACCCCAATGATTTTGTGAGGCACCTGTTTCTAAAATTAATTTATCACATTGTTTAGGTAAATAAACTTTTGGGATCTAATTGATTCAATATTTTAAATTTTTTATAATTTCTGAATTTGTTTTAAACCATATAAAAGGTTTATCCTTTTTTAATTTTTCATGTAACATACCTATTTTTTCAGATAAGTTAGGAAAGAAATTTCTTCCATAACTTATAATTCTTAGAAATTGTTGAAGCTGTTTTTTATCTTCAATCTTTTTAAGAAATTCTTTTATTTTTACTATAATATGATCTTATATTTTAAGACCATCTGCAGATAACTTTAATCCTAAAAATTCTATTTCTGTTCTTTCTAGCTCTATTTTTTTAGGGCTTAGTATGATTCCATGTTTTATGAATTCTTGAGAAAAAATATTTAAATGTTTTCTATGTAATTCTAGTGTATTTGAGAATATCAAAATATAATCTATATAAACTACACAAAATTTCTTATATTTATTAAATATAGAATCCATCCATCTTTGGAAGATTAGTGGTGCATTACATAATCCAAATGGTATTACTTCCAATTGGTAGTGTCCATTAGGTACACTAAAAGTTATTAAAGGTTTGGATTCTTATTTTAGCATGATTTACCAAAATCTTGATTTACAGTCAAATTTACTAAAATATTTTGTTTGTTTAGCTTGATTAATTAAAACATCCTTTCTTGGAATGAAATAACCATAAAAATTAATATTTTGATTTAATATTTTATAATTAATGACCATCTTAGCTTTTCCTCTTTTTATTTTCACATGATTTCTAACCATAAAGGCTGGGCTAGAATGTGGACTATTAGTTTTTTCTATTAATCCTTTCTCTAACAACTCCTTAATTTGTATATCAAATTCTTCTATATCTTGTTTAGTATAGATCATAGGTTTTACTCTAATAATTTTATTGGGATTTTCTAATTTAATACTATAATATCTAGGGCTATTTTGCTATAATTTTAGTGGTTCTTCACTAAAATTGTTATCTAATATTTTAAACAACCGATGACTTGTTTCAAGTTGTTTAATTTGTTCCTTTCTTGGTGGTGAAAATTTTTTATCACACACAAATTTATGATTTTCTACTAATGGTATTTCTATAGAAGTCTTTTCTACAAATAACATAATTTAATTTCTATCAATAGAAATGGCAAATGTTAATACATAAAATTATTTCCTAAGAATATATCTCCATGCATTTTTGAAAAACATAATATTTTAGGTATCACAAATCCTTACATTATTTATGTAAATTGGTACGTTTCTACCTTTATATTGAATTATGGTTTCATTACCATCTATTACTATGGCTCTTATTGGATGTTTCATAGGTTCCATTTTTCTAAAGGAATGGCATCCTTTCTGCAACTAATAGTTGTAGTTCCAGTATCTAGTAAAGCATGTAAAGAATATATTTTATATTCTTTAAATTGAAATGTAATTTCAATATATGTGTACTCTTTCCTAGATTTGAAATTCGAAAATGTAATAACATCACTTGTTTCAAGTTTCATTTGTTGGAGTATTATTGAAGTTTGTATTTCTTCCATTCTAGCGTTTCTAGAAGATCCGGAGTTTCTGCTCGATTCTGTGGGAAAGATAAGAATATGAATTGTTTTCATTCCTATTGGTGTTGAAAATATAGAACTTCTACTTGGATTTTCCTCATCATCCTCTATTTGAGTATTTGAGGGTAAAACCAAATTATCATTTGTATTTGTTATAGCCGTGTTTCTAAAAGATAATTTATCACCAAACGACACATATTTTATTGTACTAACTGGTTTAGAAGTACTTGAACTATTAATTCTTTCTACCATCCAATCTCTTGGAATTGATAGATCTCTTAAATATAATAATTTTGATTGTATTTCACTAGTGATTTTATTAGGTTCAAAGAGTTCAATAATTTTATTATTAATTTCTTTGATTTCAACTTCTATTGTATTAGTATATTCATTAATAGAAGTTCAACTAATTGTTAGACTTCAACTAAATCGTTAATTTCATAATTTTTCGTCTGAATTCTAAGGCATAAACATTCTTCTATCAAAGGATCTGTAATAGATATAAAGTAATTTGGTTTAACTTTAAATCCTATCACCCTTGAATGCAAATTTGATTGAATTCCTTCAATAAGTGCTTTTTGGACTTATTAAGTCAAATTTTAAATTGTTATTTCTTTAACAAAACCCCATTCAATATAGCTTATATCAAATGGTTCACGATCAAGTCTAAATTTTATAGTAGGAAAATTTTCATTTGAATAATTTGTAAATACATAAGCTTGTAAAAAGTATTCAAAAAAAACTTTTTGAAATTGAACTTGCTGATTACAAATAGCTCCATTTATTTTTGTAAAAATGTCTATAGGTAGGATATTCTTAGCCTTATTATATAAACATAATCTAAATATTTTATTTATAACTGGATTATTTATTCCCTTGTTAATAAAATACTGGAATATATCAAAAAGATTGTTTATCTCCTTAATATCTAAAAAACTAATTTCTAGTTCTTCTCAATCTCGATCCAAAATAGATTTTAATAATAAATCATGAGCTTCTTGATCTTTAGTTGTTTTTTCAACTAAAATTTGTGAAAGCTTAGTAAGAGCTCTTCTAAAGTTAGCTCTTTACTCAATAATATGAATTTTTCATATTTCATTAATAAAATTATATAATTCTAACCGTTAATCTAGATTATAAAAATATTTTATTTTCTAAATTTATTGTGGTTTCAACAAATTTTTTGTTGCACAACTTTTTTACTCCTCTAATAATTTCAGTATAACTAGCTTAGTAGGCTTAATTTGAATATCGCAATAGTTGACTTACCAGTTGTGGCTGATGCAATTAACTCAATCTAAAGTTATAATTTAATCTTTGACAATAGTAGTTTTTAACTTGTAGAAAATTATCAAAGCAAGCAAACAATCAGGCTTAAAGCAATGACATAGAAAAAGAAAGGTTCAGCTCACTAATCAGTCAAAACAAATACCGTAAGACAACTGATATGGTTTAATAGGAGGAGCAATAAGAAATTTTTTATAGCTAAAAAGCCACTTAGTGATTAATTTCAATAGTTAAGTAAACTAATTTTAAAATAAAATAAAAGTAAATATCAATAAACTACCTTCTTAATTAATTAGGAATAAGTACGGTTTTGTCCAATTAGATTTTTTGGATTTCTTTTTCCAACTTTTCATGTTTTTTAAGTGGGTTTGGTTTCATTTCGTTTTTAATTTTTTTACATTAATTTTGAGTTTAGAATTTTGGATTTTTTTTATGTTTTCTTTTATAAATTTTGGACAGTATTTGATAAAATTCTAAATTTTTTATAAATATTTTAAAAAATAATTTTCAAGTAAATAAAAAATAATCAATAACTCATATGTGTTTTTAAAAATAATTTTTATATAACATTTTAAAGTTATTTCTCACTATATTTTTAAATTATTTTCAGTGTATAATTTTATATAAATATAATATATTTATTCTTGTATCATAAAACTTTAAAATTAATTTTTAAACTTTTATTTAAAAAATCATCTAAATTCAAATTGATTTATCAATTTACATATTTGTGGCCCGCAAAGTTCGCGCTCTAATATAGCGGTCTAGAGTAGCAAATGAAAAAAAAAGAGTTAAATTTTGCTATTAGTTTTGAAAGTTATAAATTTATTCTTTATACTTTGAACTTTAGTCTTTATACTTTTTGAATTAATCAATTATAATTCTTATACATATTGATTTAATAACTAGTAGTGTAGGATACATACAATCATAACGTTAATTAGTATTTTTCAATTGGATAGTTCTAATATTATATACTTTTTGAATTTTGTAATTTTAGTTTTGAAACAAAAGACAACTATTAATTCATTAATTAAATTTTTATTAAAAATTATATGGCAATAACTAACATGAAATTACAATTGATAATATATTTATTACATCAGATTTTATATAACAATAAATTTTAATTTAATGAATTTAATAATTATCATTTGGTAATGATTGAAATTTTAAAATTTAAAATATAAAATTTAAATCCACAATTTTCATAAATATAATAGTAAAATTTTACCATAAAAAATGTCATACATACATGCGAGGTTCTTCTCCCCATAAGACATTTTAATTAATTTTGAGTTTAGTTAATTTATATAAAAATAATTCCAATTTTTTAAAATTTTTATATCTTTTTGAATTCAAATAAATTTGAATCCGAAATATTTATACCGTTTCAATTTTTGTTTAAGTCAAGTCCTTTAATAATAAACTTCTGTTAGATGAAATTCGAGTTCAGAGGATCAGACTATCAAATTATTATCAAAATTCATAGGCATAGTTTAAACTATTTCATAATCTTGAGCATAGAATAAAACCTCTTTGTTTCTAAAGCCTTAACAAAAGTTAAAGAAAAAAAAATTCAGATCAAGACAGCAATGTGCACGCAAACTGCAATGGCAATTCCTTTCCCCTCTACTCCTACAGCTGCAAAGATTAAAAATAAAAAATAAAAAGAGAAATGGAGATCCTTTGAAGAGCACTTTTGCGGCGCTTTCTCTATACCAGATTGACCTTACAGCTCATCCTGCATTCAAAGGGATAATCATTTTGATTAATGAGGCATCCAAAAACTATATATAGGCAAATGCAGAAAGGAAAAGAACTACTTACATGTACGTCTTTCTCAACACTGTCTTTGCTTGCGTCTGCTTTGCTATCGAAATCAGACTCACTTCCTTCACCATCATCACTACTACTATCACCATGATCATCATCCACCTGGATAATCCGTTAAACACAATGAAAACCAGAAAGATGGCAATCCAAGTAAAATTATATCATTAACAAGGCATGTTATAGACTTACATCAGAATCTGCGGAGTCATCCTTGGAGTCCTGAAGGTCATGTTACATCAGTTAGAAAGAGAGAACTGCAAACAAGGCAGAAGTATGACACTTGATAGTCAAGAATATACCTCCTCTTTCTTTTTCTCTGCCTCCTCAAATGCAGCCTTCTCGGCCTGCAAAAGCCAATCAAATCAACCACAAGCACAATCACCCCCAAAAATAAGGTCAACAAGAACAGTTTGAATACATAGATTGACATACATCCTTCTGCTTGCCCCATGTTTCTTCAGCTAGCTTTTTGGCATACTCAACATCATCAGCAACTAAGATATTATCAAACAATGTTCCAGATTTTACCTGACAAAAACCAAACATTTATCTTGTTATAGTTCTAAAATGGCATGGAATGATAATAGGATAGATGTAGAGAGAAAAAAAGTGATACCTGCCACAATTCAATACCAACATGCTTTAAGTTGGGGAAAACATAAAGATCAGGATCATCCTTGAAGTCTGTGAACCACATAAAAAACACAGTAATAAATCACTTGAAAAATTTTTAATTGATAAGAAAAGAAAAAAAACACTACACAGGAAATAGCGATGAACCTGGGTTGTCAATTTTTGGAGCCTTCCACTTGCCATTGTAGTTGGGGTTCTTGATTTTCTGCAGATAGAAAAAGAATTGTTACACATAAAATGTCAAATTAAATGCTGCAATTAGACAGGGATTTCACGAACCTTAGGCTTCCATGGGCCATTGTACTCTGGGTTGGGAATTGTTGAGGGTGTCCATTCACCATCTTCTTCATCATCCCAATCTTCTGGCTGGTGTAAATAATTTTAACCATTAACCTTTATTACAAATAAGGCATGCCCTTTTTATAATAGAAGCATTACTGAAGCATTAAATGACTACCTTCTTAGCATCAGGATCAGGGATTTCTTTTGGAATGTCATCATAACCCTATGGGAAATCAAAAACTAGAGGTTAGCTTGCATAAGCATAACAAAACCATGGAAGGGTTAAAATACGAAGGTTGTTACCTCTGGCTTCTTGTCTTCAGGATCAGGGATGAATTCCTTGTCATCCCAATCTTCAGGCTGCCATCATGCGAAGTTCTTAGTTGTATCAAATATTCATATGATAAAATAAAACCAAAAAGACATCAATTCTGACTAATACCTTCTTTGCACTGGGATCCTTGATTCTCTTCGGTGGGAGAAGATCCCAATCAGTGTACAAGCTACCAGTTCGTTTCCCAACATTATCAATAAGAATTTTGTAAGTAGCATCCGGATGCAGAATAAATGTGTAAACATGAGTAAGTTGGTCAGTCTCACATGGAACTTCCTTTTTCATCAAGTGGTTTGTCCCCTTGTAATGAAGAATAGCATGTACTTTCTTTGTGCTTCCACAGATATCAGGCCCAAACATAATGCTGCACCCAACCAACATTACAAAAAAATCAGTAAATCTGCAATAAAATCTTTTAGAGATACCAAGAGGTTAGATCATAAAGTAAAACCTGTATGGGGTGTCACCACCAAAATTCTTCTGGTCAATGTCACCACTGAGTAGTTTCATGTAACCACCACCACAGTCAAGCTGCTGCTCATGCTTGACAGAAAATTGGAAGACTAGAGTCTTGCCCTTGTTGTTAACTTCTGGGAACTTAGCCGAAATAGCATAGAACCTGTAGTCTTCACTAGTTTGAATACCTTTGTCATTAAGATTCCCACTCCATTTTCCAGAAGTGTAATTCCATTCCCCAGCCATGTTGTCATCTTTCTTCCAGTCAGATTTTACCCACCGACTTTCCCATCCATCTTTGGTTTAAAAACAATAGAAATGCAAAATCAGCCAGAAAAAGAAAAGGTCAAATTCTTCTGTTTGAAAACAGTGAAACGTACAATAAAAACATAAGCAGCTTCTCGTTTGTTAAAGGGAAAGCAAAATTTTAGTAACGCAGCCATGCATAGTACGTTAAGTAGTAGGAACACATTAGCTAGACTCTGATATCTACCCTGATTTAAAAGACCATAACATCTAATTAATTTTGCTAAGAACTAGTGTTTTCATTCTCAAGATATATCAAATAACAAAAAAATAACATAAACTAAAGCAGAATGATAATATTAATCATCATTTCATCCAATTATCCTCTACAGTTACAGAACAATTGAAACACAATACACAAATTCACACCCATTTCTCAAAGAATTCAAACACATTTCTAATAATTTATATATTTTTATAATTAGAGCCTTTTATGGAATCATATTACGTGTAGATCTACTCGACTCACTACATCTTTTAAACGAAATTAATCATTCGAGTAAAGGAACCATCGAAAACAGCCAGATCACCTACTTAACATTTAAAAATCACCGATCCATTCATTTACGTCAAGTTAAAATATCAAAACCTCTTAAATAAAAAAAAAGATTCAAACAAAAAAAAACAATCTAAAACGTTAAGATTCAATGCATGTAGATTGAGTATTAGAAAGCGGGGGGAAAATGAGTGAGAAAGAGTTTACCATCGAAACGCTCTTCGAAGAATACTTCAGCAGAGGCAATGACGAAGAAAGAGACAAGAATTAGAGAGATAAAATTAGGGATCCGTTTAGGAATCGCCATAGCTGAACTCCACGGAGCGAGAATGTAGAACTGCAGTGCACTGATAGTCTGATGGGTTGTTTTGGTACCGTTTATATAATACTCGTTGCGTTTCAATGGTTTTCTTCCTTTTTACTTTTTACTTTTTACGGCCCAGTTAAAACGAGGTATTATTATTTTCTGTAAATATGACGTGGACTGAAGTTAATGACTGAAGCCAATGGCTTGATGACATGTCATTCACAGGTGTCACTAAGTTGACGTGGCAAAAATTTATTGGCTAGGAATTTCACGTGACACGTAGGAGGATTTTGCCTTGTTAGGCTAGGAGTACGTTACGTCTCATTTCAGCGGAATTGTGTTACATGTGGCAAGCAGGCAATGATCCACAGAACTGTAGAGGCCGTCCACCTAGACGTTGGTTTGAGGCGTAGCAGCAGATTATTTACGTCTCTTAATTGGTCTCGTATTAGCGGTTGGGTTTCAGTTTTATCATCCCGAAACTTCCATTAAAATTTATGGCATCTATTGGTAAAAGAAAATTTGTAAATTTGTTTAGATATTTACGTTTTAGATAGATACTAAATGTGAATTTGAGTCTAGTAATATGAGAAAATAGCATAGAACTGTAATATAATATTTATTATGCATAAAAATCTTTTTTTTTTTAAAAAAACTTTCATCTCAAATCGATGTTTGAAAAATTAAATCTTAAATATTTTACTTGATATTTAAAAAATATTTTTATACAATATCTAAAAATTATTTATATCATAATTTAGTTCTTATTAACCTAATATTTTATATTTTTAAATGAAATTTAAATATAATAATGTAAATATATTATTTTTATAAAAGTAAAAAGAAAATTTATTTTAAATATAAGTTTTGATACTTATTTTATAAATTTCGATACGTTGCTTCTTTTGAAAGTTTTGTTAGATATCTTTAGAAGTTATCGGTACTTATAAATATAAAATTGATTTAAAAAGGTTTACAACATTTTGAAAGTTTATAATGTTAGGGCCCTTAGAAACATGATTATATGTTTTATAACATCTGAAAATATTTTAGATATTATCAAATTAAAATTTACAAATTTGATTAATGAAATTTAAGAATTATTTTAATATATCAAAACTAAAATAATTCTATCATTAGATATTCATTGAAAAATTCAATAGAGTAGTTAAATTTAAAATTTTTATTTGATTAATTTAAATTTAAATATAATTTAATTCAAGTTGACTATAAAAAATAAAAATCCAAATTTAAAAATTATTCTAACTCAAAATAACTAAAATAGGTAAAGTAATCCAACATTACTTGAACCAAGGAAAATCCAATTTTAAAATCTCAACCAACAAATTTCAATAAAAAAATTAATAATAACTTAAAAAATATAAAATTCTCAAAATTAAGTGGGGGTTTGATAAATTAAAATTCTAAATGTTAAAAAATTAAGCATTGAATTTGATAAGTGTTAAATTTATATTAAAAAATTATTTGATAAATTAGTAAATATAAGTACGGAATATAAATTATATTGATTGATAAAAGTAAATATTGATCTTTAAAATTTTATTTATTTATTTCTTAATTTTAATCTTATAAATTTAATATCTTATAATATTTTGGATAGTGCTGGATAAAAATAAATATGGTAATTTGAATATCTCTTTTTTTTAAATGACAATTTATTTTAATTTTTAATAAAATAAAACAAATGTAATATTTTATACATTTAATAATAAATAACTACTTATCTACTAATTTTATTCAACATTTGTTATTGAAAATTTTATATTATATAAAAATTAAAACAACTAAAAATTTTGAGTAATTTATGAAACACACCCTAACTTCAATGTATTTATTATAAAGATAAGAATAATGTCAGGGAGTAGCTGGAGTACTTGGGGTTTAAACGATAAAAATTGGATATTCAAATTTCAATGAAAAAAAAAAACATGAGTAAAAGTACTACAATTTATTTGAAGATATTAAAATTGGGTAACTAAAGGCAAGAGTTTAGATGAATTTGAAAAGCAAGCCTCCATGAGCTGCAAAGAAAGGAGCAAACACCAATGACTCAACCGCCATGAGCTTAATGAGGATGTTGAGCGATGGACCAGATGTGTCCTTGAGGGGATCCCCTATTGTGTCTCCTATCACTGCAGCCTTGTGGCAATCTGAACCCTTCGGACCAAGTGACTTTGCAGGCTCACTACCCCCTGCCTCTATATATTTCTTGGCATTATCCCATGCTCCTCCTGTGTTGGATGCTGAGATGGCTACCTGCACACCTGACACAAGTGAGCCAGCTAGAACACCAGCTAGTGTTTCGACTCCTAAGAAGGTTCCGACGATGAGTGGAGTAAGCATAACAAGTGCACCAGGTGGGATCATTGCCCTGAGTGAGGCATCAGTCGACATCTTTACACAGTTCTGTTAAGCATTGGCCTGCAATGCAACATATGGCCAGCAAGTCAGCAAGCAGACCAGCAGTGGAGCAGAACCGAATGCAGCAACTAGCTTAGGACCATTTTTTGTTCTTTTTGTTCCAATGTAACCAACTTTAGTTTGTTTGTAATTTGTAATCTAAGTTAGTAGGATTTTTGATGTAATGGATGTAATGGCTGATACATCAGCTTGCTTTAGTTTAAAATTTAACTTGTATTAGTTGATTATTAGCGGGAGTAGGTGAATCATTAGGTAATGGTCATTTGACTTGTTAACTTTGTATTTATTTTTCATTATCAATCAATGAAGATTGCTGCTGATTTTCATCCATGTTTTGTGCTCAAGTTCTTCTCATTTTGCTCTTGGTTTTTATTTAGTTCTTAAGCAAATAACCTGTTGCTGCCTTCTTTGTTCTAACAAGTTCGCATAGTCTGGTTTTGCCGTGCCTTCCATTAGTCCCGGAATTGAATTGAATTGCCGATGAACCTCTTCGACCATTTTGAGAGCCGCACTTCCAACGCTCTTCATTGTCATGGCTGAAAACCAGTAGGGTAGCATGGCTCCAACTATTAAGCCAATGAAAACCTTTGGTGTCAATACGTCAACTGACTTGATGCCTGCTCGGCTAACATAGGCACCGAATAGAGCAAGAGATACGAGTGCAGCTGAGCCGATCGCAAAACCCTGAAATTTAACAGTAGAAACATGCAAAAATACTCAAGGACCAACAACCAATTTGAAGAATAAAGATCATGGAATCAACATAAGCCGCTCACCTTGCCAATAGCTGCGGTGGTGTTTCCTGCGGCATCTAAAGCATCGGTCCTTTCACGTATCTTGTGGCTCATTCCAGCCATTTCAGCAATACCACCGGCATTGTCACTAATGGGACCATAAGCATCGATTGCAAGACCGGTGGATATAGTACTAAGCATCCCTAAAGCGGCCACAGCAATTTCATACATTGCAGCCAGGCTAAAACTCACATAAATAGAAATCGAAATGGCAAATATGGGAATGATGACAGATTTGTATCCCAGGGCCAACCCGAATATCACATTCGTTGCAGCGCCTGTCCTGCAAGAATCTGCCACATCCTGCACTGGACTACAAGTATTTGAAGAGGCAGTAAGCATCAAAGATGGGCATATCAAAGGAATTGATGAGTAACATCTTAATGTCCTTACCTGTAAGCATTGCTAGTGTAATATTCTGTAATGTATCCGATCACAAGTCCAGCCCACAAGCCAATAGAAACACAGAAGAAAAGGTGCCTGCATGGTACATAAATTGATAAAAGCTGACCGGAACCTTCAAATGAAGAGAAAACAGTTTACAGTTTGCTTACCAATTCTTCACTTCCTTCTCATTTCCGAAATCGAAGAGAATGAACTCTGATGGCAATGCAAAGAAGCTGACCATGGCAATCCCAGCAGTCATCAGGATGGTGGAGATAAGGAGTTGCTGTTTCAAGGATGGTTCGATTTCTCTTACATTCTTAATCTCAAACATATCAGTTGCAAAGAGTGTAGTTATCAAGCAAACCACGATTCCCATTGAGCTAATGATCAAGGGGTAAGACATTGCTGTAACGTCGTGATTGATACCAAAGGATGATATGGATGCAACAAAAAGAGCTGCACATGATGATTCAGCATAAGATCCGAATAGATCGGACCCCATGCCGGCGATATCTCCTACATTATCGCCCACTTTATCAGCAATAACCTGTATAAAAATTGTTTATCGTTTAGAATATAAGTGGTATAAGACTCAGAACTAATTATTGGAAGCTAAACAACAAACAGAACTTATTCCAGGCTAATAGGTTCAGGAACTGTGGGAACTCACAGCTGGATTTCGTGGATCATCTTCAGGGATATTTCTCTCGACTTTACCGACAAGATCAGCACCGACATCGGCTGCTTTTGTATATATTCCTCCCCCAACTCTTCCGAAGAGAGCCATAGAAGAACCCCCAAGACCATAACCAGTAATAGATTCATAAAGTCCCTCCCAGTCATCACCATAGTACAGTTTAAACAAATAAATGGATACATAGAGAACCAAAAGCCCATTGGCTGCAAGCAGGAAACCCATGACTGCTCTCGAGCGAAAAGCAGTTATGAATGTCTTTCCACACCCTTCCTTGCCTCTAGAGTTGTTCTAGCATTGGCATAAGTTGCAATCTTCATCCCTAGAAAACCTGAGAGAACAGAAGTAAGAGCCCCAAGCAAGAAAGCAATCGTGCTAAAGACGGCATTCGCCAGGGCCGGTTTGCAAGTGTTTCCCTTGTTATATGTGCATGGTTCACTTTTGGTGCTGAACCCCTTAACTGAACCAAGGAAGAGGAAAATGATGACACCGAATACACCCATGAAGATACCCAGGTACTTGTACTCGGTAAAGAGGAAAGAGGTTGCACCTGGGAACATTGACATTTTTAGTAGAACATAATGGATGATATGAATCGAACTTTATGTTAAAAACACCGTAAATACTGATAAAAGGAGCAATTGAAAGAAAAGAGGTTACCAAGAGAAATGGCATGTTGAATCTGAGCACACTTGATAGAAATCTCAATGTTATCAATACACTCCTCTTCTTCATCAGCTTCAATCAGCTTTACTTTATACCCATTGCTTGAATCATGTGATGAGACCTTCACCCTGGAGACCAAAAGCCACTGAAGCAAAGCAAAACCAATGCCCACCAAGGCAGCTACAGGTATCAAAACCTGGGTAAGAGCCTCACTCGATGCACCCATTTCCACAAACTCCCACTTATCTCACTTTGTTTCTTGTCTTGTCCTAGCAAAATATAGCACAAACTGGTAACTGGTTTTCGAAGCACAGGTTTGAAAAAGCTACAATCTTCAGAAGTAGGCAATCCAAAGCGGACTGTTGAAAATATGCAAAGGGGTTGTTTTGGACGACAGATAGGACAAAACTTGTGTGTTTACTGGTTGTTTTGATTAACAGTTTCGAGTTTTGTCTATGTTAGCACATTTCATGTTGCAAAGTAGTTTTTTTTTTGTATTTTCAGGCTATAGTTAAAACCCAGCATCTACAATGTGGGGAGATAAACATCAAAATGATAATATTTACTTGACTTGATCACATAAATTCAATATTTGAATTCTGAGATTTTTAAAATATGGATCAATAACATTTTCTTTGATAGTTATTTGAAAGACAAGCAGTAATGATTTATTATATTTTCTTTTTCTTGACTTTGATGAACAAAGACTTGGCAATCGGTTTTTGATAGATTCAACCAGATAAAACAAAGCAATATATTCAGACCAGGATGTGAATGTCAAATACGATTAAGTTTATTTTTTTAAAGTTTTGATCCATGGAAACTTACCTCCTTAAAACCATGATAAAAATATTTTTTTAAAAAATGAAAAATCAGAATAAAATAGATATCTACCTTGTGAATAATTAAAACAGATTGCTAGATTCGATTTATAATAATTAATATTGAACATGTAGGTAACTCCAGTTGATCTGCTTCAAACATCAACTAGGCAATGCGCCAAATTGCCAATGTCATTGCATTTTGTGTCGTTATTACTTATTACTATATGATTTTAATCTGAGAAAAGCCAGTAAGCTAGTGGATTCAAAGCATGTTGATATCAATTAATTGTAGAGATTTGGATATTGATGTGCCAAAAATTTCAATCTCAAGAGGTTGAAAAAGAAAATGTGTTTTGTGTTCAAACTTTTACTTTGCTCAACCATGAAGTTCCATTGGTGGCAAAGCTTAGCAGTCAATATCTGCTTTGGAAACTGCATCCCTCCAACTAAATGTTGCCATAAAATTGGATGGTGAGATCACATGGAGTAGACTTTCCTTTCCTTGGCCGTGAAGCTTCACATTGCTTGAGCTTATCAACTTTGATCCGTCATTCATTTGGAATGTCAACTGCAATTCTCCATCTTAAAAAGAATTAAATATTCTATCTACATGGAAAGATGATTAAAAGATTCAATTTACTTAAGAGAATGTCCATTTACTGCTCAACTTTGAAGAAATCATATTAACTCCTTCAAATCTATTTACCAACCAAATTTTAAATAAAAAATAATTATACCCTTATTATTTATTTATATATTTTCTATTTCATTTATTCATTTTTTAATTTTTAATTAATAATAATAAAATTTTAACCCCACATTAAAATGTTATAAAATTAAATATATGTCACTTTTCTATAAAATTTATATATATTTGATTTCAATTAAAATAAATATTTTAATTTATATTTAATTTAATTATATATTAATAAGTTAATTCATTAAATTATTTTATGAAAAGTTAATTAGTTACCATTGTTTTCAAATCCTAACCAGTCCATTAGGTTGGGAACTGGTTGGGGTACCAGATTAGAATGAGACATTCAATTGATTGATCCGTAAATCGGCTAAACTAGGTAGTCAGACAAATTGAACTAATTTTCTATATTCCTTTTAATTTTTAATAATTTATGCAATTGAATTGATCTAATCGACCAGATTGGGAACCAATGGTTTAATGATTTTGAAAACTTCGTTAGTTACCATTATTTAAAAAGTTCTAATGGGAAATAAATTGATTAAAAAATAAAAATAAAAACAATATCTCAAAGTTAATATTATAATTAAATACTTACATGTATTTTTATAAAAATTATTAAACAAGAAACAAAACGTAAAAGATAACAAAAATATATAATTATTACGATCAACAATTTTGAGAACTTGAGAACTTTAATATTTTAAGTTCGAGTTTAACTCTGTATAAACCATATGTAGGGGCGTAGTTAAATAAATTTTTTGGGAAGATTCGAAATTAAATTGTACATTTTTATGAGAGTTAAAATACAATTTTAAAATTTTAATAATTTATATTTTTTTATAATTTTAAAAAGAGCAAATCAAAATGTTATCAATTTTAAGAGATCAAAATATAATTTTTAAATTAAAATTCTATAAAATTTAAAGGGTAAAAATAAAATTTTACATTTTTATGGAGTCAGCCCCTTCCATTGCCATTGCCATTGCCTTGATATATATATATAATGTCCTAGCGAGTTTTCGGTGTATACTTATTCTATGTCTCACCATATTTGGACACTGTATAGATTTATTGTAATATAAATTTAGAAATATTTTGGTTATCAATTTAATTGTGTGATTGATTCTTGTAATAGTCATTGAGATATATTATTTGTAATTGTAGTTGTCATTGTGCTTAAATATGATTATATTAGAATATAACAAAAGTTATAATTTATTTCAATTTAAGAAAAAATAAAACTATTTAAATTTTTATTTCTTTTAATTAAAAATAGTTAATATAAAATTGAAGATAATAAAAATAAATAAAGGATAAAATTTTAGTTTTATTAAAAATTTGTTATACCTTTAGGTTTGAATATTTTTCCTAAAATTTGATTGTAAAGCAAGGATGATATTATAAGAATTAATATAAGCAGTAAATTAAAAAAAGGCACATGTTGGAGCTGTTAAATGATTATAGAAAGGTCATATTGATTAAATTCAATTTGATTGCGACCATTGAATTTAAGCATAATATAAAAAGGTTTCAAAACCTGCCACGGTATTGTTCTCCTTTTACAAGAAATAGGGACTGTGGTTGAAGTACGACGGCCTAACCAAAGCAACCTACTGGTTTTGACAAATTCCACAGTTCCTTTACAATACAGACTATAGTCATATTGAAATAAAATGGAGGTCAAAACCTTATAATGTTGACCTTGGCATGGGTTTACAACCGATGTTAGATGGCTTGGGCCGGGTCCTATCTTAATGGGTTTACAACCAACGTTAGAGAGCAAGTAATTTCTCCCTTTTATGTGATGATAATCTCGACAACAATCGTCCAGTTTGGATACTGTTGGCCATCGTCTCTCACTTATATGTAACCTTATGTATTATAAGCTTTTCTCAGTGTCCCACCTTCATCTCAACCTAATTTCGAAAGATTCTTGTAAGCTGTTAATTTTTAAATTTGGAAAATTATTCGACTTGCGATAATTTTTTGGATGAGATTTAAGCATTTTTAAATTGAAATGTCTCCACGGAATTCGAAGATTTATCTCTTAATTTCAAAATACACTTTGAATCACTCAATTTTGAGTTCGATAACTCAAGTTATAACTGTTTTAGTAAAAACTGCGTAAGTAGAATTTCTGAATGTAATTGTTACGAAAATTATGAATTTCAAGCTTTTAATTCTAGTTTAAATCATAGAATTTGATTTTTATGCTTAATTTTTATTATATATGAGCTCAATATTGTATTTATCAGGTTTTATTATTTTATTATTTATTTTTTACGAATTTTGGATATTGTTTAAGTATTTTAAGTTGGTTAGGAGTTTTATGTTTCTTAGTCAAAAAAGAAAGATTAGTTTAAAACTACTTCTTATTTAGATCAATTAGAGTTTCAGTATACTTCATTTTTCATTAATGACACAATTATTTTTATTAATAAAGTTTTCAACTCTAATAGTTACTTTCTTTGTACAAGATTTCTGTAACACCCCTAAAATTGATATATAATACAAGTAGTAATAAATTGAATAATGTATAATTGATTTTCCGGTAAAATGGAAAAATGATATAAAGATGATAAAAGAGAAGATTGAGGAGTATTAAAAAAAATAACTAAGTAGTAGGTTTTAGTATATTGATTTAAAGTAAGGACTAAATCATAAATATGGGAAAAGTTTTTGGCTCAAGTGTAAAAATGAGAAAGTTGAAGGATCAAAATTGAAAATAGCCCACTTCACTATGATATGGAATTGACATGCAAGGACCAACTTGAATAAGTTAAGAATTGTGAGGGACTAAATTTCAATTTTACCAAATTAAGTGATGATTCAATAATGAAATTTTGAAAAACCATAAAGGGCAAAATGATCAATTAGTAAGAGGAAGAATTCTAGAATGTAATGATGATATTAATGATATTTTGGTGATATTTTTAATTAATTAATTAATTATTGTTTTATTAATTTTACTTAGATATTTATTATTGCTTTATTTAGAAAATGATAGTATAAAAAGAAAGGAAGGATGGAGAAAATTGATCATCCTTCCAACGTGAGTAAAAGGGTGAGAAAGGAAGTTTTCTTTTCTTTACAATTTAGTCATTTACCATGAAAATTCATTTTTTAATCCAAAATTTTTTAAAATTTCCATAGACGTTAAAGAGAAAAGATGAAGAAGAGAATATAGAGAATATGTTCACCAATTTAGAGCTAAGAAAATAGTAGATGAAAGTGGAGAAAATGAGAAGAAAAATGAAGAAAGTGGTGAAGATGAGAAAGGAATGAAAATGAAGAAATTCTTGACAAAGGATGTAAGTTTCATACTAACCCTACTTGTATTTCAATAGATTGAGTTAAATATGTTGTGAATGAGATGTATGAAACATGTATTTAATCTAAATACTATAAATAGAAAGTATTTTATGAAGAATAGAGACTTAAAACACTAAATTGATAAGAGAGAATGTGATTTGTATTTTGAAAAATACTAAGATTAAGAAATGACTATGTAATCTAAATATAAAAATAAGTGTTTAAATTGTATAGTCATCAAAATTATGGTAATTATGTCTAATTGAATGAAAGATAGTGCAAAAAACCATGGAAAAGAAAATATTTTCATTAAAACAGTTTGAACAGCAACAATGAATTAACTTTGAAAATTCAAAAAAAAAATATAAATTTACTTAGAGGTATAATTAAATATGAAATTAAAGCTTATTGAACCTAGTTTTGTATAGAAGAAATGGTGAAAGACATGGAATTGTATATTTTGAGATATATTAGTTTTCGTGAAATAAGGTCAAAGTGGATTTAGGTTCCCCTATTCTGACTTTGGAAAATCATCAAACAATTTTAAAAAATTATTAGGGATTGCAATATATATTTTTAAATTATTAATGAGTCTATCTTCAAGAGAAACAAACAAAAACATCATTTGAATCCCGTACTAAGAGATTCTGTCTTCAAGAGAAACAAACAAAAACATCATTTGAATCCCGTACTAAGAGATAATTAATTTTTAGTAAAGAAATGTTAAAGTTATCAAGTAGCAGAATAGGGGAAATTTTGAAGAATTTAATGTACTGATTGGCTAAATTAGAAATTACAAAAATTTTATGGTAAAAAGATATTTGAGTCTGGTTTCAAAAACATCAAGCAGATCTTAATTTCAAATTCTGTAGCTCAATATATAAATATTTTAGTGACTATGACACAAGTGGACAACTTTGATATGAACACATAATTAAGTAGTGGAATTATAGTTAATATTACATATAAGCATGTCATACTAAAAACTAAAGATTCTAATATATATACATAAAGGATGAGGAATGGAAATGATGTAACCTATTTTCAGTGGTGTCAAAAACAGTGGTTTCGAGATCACAAATCCGACGAATGAGTCTGTAATTATTATTGTTTAATTCATATGAGTCAATTATAGTTTTATATTGAATTTTGATTTGATAAAACTAATTGAACAAATAGTTAAGTATAAGTGGTTTGTCTCGAAAGTCAGTGATTTTGGAAAATGAGGTATCGGGATCTTGTTTTGGTAAACCAAGCTCATAAATATTCTATTAAAATATTTATGGAGTTATTAGATAGATATATTGAAGTTTGATCCAAAAATTTTAATGTTTGGCTAGTTAATTAAAGGAAAAGGACTAAGTCGTAAAAGATATAAAACTTAGTAGCTATTGAATTTTAATGATCAAATGAGTTAATTAATATAAGTGGAAGGAATTATAAGAGAATAACAACTTAATGTATATATATAGTAGACGGTGATGTATTTTGATTAATTTTATATGTTAATTATATGTTATTAATAATTATAATAATAAGTAAAAAGAATTATAATAATAATAATTATAATAACATTATCATCTTTCTTCTTTAACTTAACAAATCGAAACAACATGGATAAACATTCAAAAAGCTTTGCTCAAATTCTTTTCTCTTCCATGGTATGTAATTTTAATCTATTTTTTAGTAATTTTTATGTTTTTTAGATTGTTGCAACTAGGTCCAGTTAGCTTGTATTTTCGTTTTCAAAATTGTTAAAGTTTGTTAAAATTACCATTGATGGTTTTTGGATTTTCTTGATATTAAATGGAAGATTTTGAAGCTTGGAAATGTTTTAGGACTATTTTGTTAAGTGAATTTTGTTAGTTTTGCACTTAAGGACTAATATGTAAATACGTTAAACTTCGCATGAAAATATTGTAAATTTTAAGTGATTGAAGGCTGTTTATGGATGAAATTAGAATCGTTTATGTGTAATGGGGCTTAAATGTGAATTTTTTAATAGTTTCAATTTTAGGAAAATTTTGTAAAATGAAAATTATAAGTCATATACATAAAAATGAATATGATAATTTATTTTAATTTAATAAATTAAATTTAATTATTATATAGATCAAGGATGGATCCATACGAAGGAAAAAAAATAAAAAATTGTAAAATAGTCCCAACGAACAAAAAAAGAGAAAATTGTAAAATAGTCCCAATGAACAAATTTGCTTACTAGTTGTATTAGGTAAATTCATAGAATAGATATATGCTTATATGTTCATGTTATATATTGTTATCAATTATTTAATTAAATTGTGCTTGAATTTTTTAATATTGAATTGAGGATATTAACTGTTTACGGTTAAATGTAAGGTGGGTGAGATTTACTTGAAATGTGATGAATATCTATAATTTATATGTTTCAGAAATAAAATAATTGAATAAAAGCATGTATATGGGAATATTTCTTGAAGTGACACAAAGTTATAGTGTTATGAAATCTGTCAAATGCTCGTTTGAACGTAGTAAATGATTAGGATTCGATTGGCATGTCAATAGGGTTAGAACACACACTTGTGCGGGATTGCACATATGTGCCTCTATTGGCACTTTGGTGCCTCTGTTTGCACTTTGATGTCTCTGTTAGCATTGCCATGCTCTCTGGTGTGTTATGGGTACCCGAGTATCCAAATTAAGTTACTATAGTTCATCGGGCCAAATGTTAAATGGAAATATATGGATTGACTTCATTAATTGCTTGGAAATGTTGTGTTTATACTAATATTGAAATGTTAACTGATGAAATTGCTTAAGTGATGGTTATGTGTTCAAAAGATGTTAACGATATCAAAATGACTGGAAAGTTTATAGTTTATATGTATGAAGTGTTCACTTTGTTAATGTGATAATGGTGACAGAGTTATATATTTAAAAGAAATGGTATATGAAAGTGAATATGAATTGACATGATCAATAGTTCAATATGATTTATATGTTGGTTCTTTCCAATTGAATGATAAAGAAATAAGTAGTATTGAATAATTGAGAGATTATATAATTGATACGTGAAATGCTCACCTTGTGATTGTTAATGTATTTGTAACACCCCATACCCGTAACCCACACTAGAGCGGAATACGAGGCATTACCTAACTCAATCTCATGCACACAAATGTTCCCCAAGTCACCGAGACTTGGTCCAAATTAGAACTTTTCAATTTCTACTTTAAACTTCTTATTATGGGCCTACGAGCCCCAAATCGACCATTGAAAACTATTCGGGATCAACCCGGGTTCTTAAACCATCTATAGAAAAATTTAACTTTGAAACAGTGCACACGCTAGTGTAGAATTAATTTTAAATGCACACCTAAAGGGGTTTTCACACGGCCATGACACGTCCGTGTCCTAGCCCGTGTGCAAAAACCTAGACATTCTGTTTCTGACGTCAGCATACCCAAAATGTCACACGGCTAAGACACACGCCCGTGTGCTAGGCCGTGCATGGGTTCAAATCCCATTCCCGCAACATTACATTTTTTTGACAAAAAAAATTAGACTTGACCCTATTAACTAGTCATTTTTTCTTTTAGGGGGTGTATTATATTCCAAGTCCAGTCAACTATTTACAGTCAACTATAACGAATCTTTTATCCTCTTATCTTAAATACATTGCCCTGGGCGGATAGCGGGAATCAAACCCGCGTCTTCTCCTTGGCAAAGAGAAATTTTACCATTCGACTATATCTGCATTTTCGTTCTTGATTCTTGATACGAAAGAATATTTGGTCAGAGCTAGGAGAGATACTTTCTTCAGTTCAGGGCGATTTTATCAAATTCCACTACTAAACCAATTAACAATCGAAATTATATAACAATTCAAATGCTTATCAATTAATCAAATTACAAGTTATTAGCAATTAATATTAATTTATATTATTTGTTATTAATATTAAGTAATTAATAATATTTATATTATTATATTTATATTAATATATTTCGATTTATAAATCTATATTTCTATATTATTTATTTTATTATTCTATCTATTTTTATTATTCTATCTATTATTATATTATCTATTATTATATTATCTATTTATATATTATTTTTATATATTATTATATATTTTTTATTTCTATTTAGTTATTATTTAGTTGTTATTTATATTTAGTATATTTAGAATTTATTATTATTTAATTTAAGTTAAATAGAAAAATTAATAATTTAATTTAAGTATAATTTAATATTAATATATAAATTGCATAAAATTAAAATAAAATAAAGTAGAAAATTACTAAAAAAATGAATACATAAACTAAATACAATAATAGATAAAACGAGATGCGACTTCCCCTTAGATATTTCACACTTTCTCCCACAAAAAAACTTGTAATGCCTACTCCATTTGTAATTCCATCGATTACTCGCCTATCAAAAAAATGAGTTAGTTCGGCCAATCCTCTTATACCTTTTGTTAAGGATATGACTCGAATTTTTTTACATGCAGGGGACACACGACAGGACCACACGCCCATATGGCATATCGTGTGTCACACACGGCCGTGTGTCTACCCATGTGGACAATATAAGGCTATTTACCAAGCCTATTTGCCACCTTTACTTACACAACCTATACAAAAGCAACCAAACCAATACAAAGATAACTTATTTAAACCAATCTGCCACAATAGATAACATTCCCATAGTGCATTTTATTCATCTATGAAAATACATCTTTGCATATAAATCAAAATGAATATTTTCCACCATTCAAGGCTTAATAAAAAATGAAGGGTTACCAACCCAAGCCAATACATTTGGCCAGTCCTCAATGACACAAAAATAGTAAAGTCTAAACCCTATACATGCCATATTCAAAAATATGAATCAAAATATACCAAAAACTTCGATTGATAGTGTGATCGATATCTCTGACTTCCTTTGATCCTTGAGCTAGATAGGCGGCACTATAAGAAAATGGAAAGGAGAATGAGTAAGCATAAAGCTTAGTAAGTTGCATATAAATAAATATACAACATAACTTTACCATTCATCAACAAGTGTCATAATACACAAGTGGCATAAGCAAAACTTACTCATCAATATTCAATACACCTCATATAGCATATATTGAGCTCACATTTCATACATATCATATAAATACCTGTACCACTCACAACACAGTTATACTTTCCTTGTTAACATGAAATCATACTTTCACCGTTAAACCATTTGGAACATTATCGGATACTCATTTAGCCTCAAACATGGGGTTAGGTGCTGATGCAATGTCCCATACATAGACTTACACAAGTTCTAGCATATCTGTGTCGATGCCATGTCCCAGACATGGTCTTACACTGACACATCTCATAGCCGATGCATATCTTAGACATGTCTTATACTGGCTTACGTCTCGAGGCCGATGCATGTCCCAAACATGTCTTACACTAGCACGCATCTCAAAGCCGATGCCATGTCCCAGACATGGTATTACACAAGATCTCATAATGTGCCCGTTGCATGTCCCAAACATGTCTTACACTAGCTCACAATAACCTATAAGTTATAGCATCAATATCTAATTTATTTCCTAGGTTCAAACGGGAACTCTACTATCTCTATTACCATCATGCTTTCTCAATTCCACAATCAAGCAATCCATGCTACATTAATTCAAGTACAATTCAATACATACATTACATTGTACTTGTATTATTTACATACAACTTTTTCGGATTACAAAATGTGGCGACTAGTCGATTTAATCAATTTGCTTAGCTTTCCCCCGGTCTAGGTTCGGATTCGGTATATCTTGATCTATAATACCAAAATGTACTTATTTAGTCACGAAATAAAGTTTAGCAATCGAAAATTCATATCTTTGGTAAAATAACCATTTTGCCCCTAGATTTTGACAAAATAACCATTTTACCCCTAGGCTCTAAAATCAATTTTTATTGAATTTCTTCGCATCTTAAGCTTATTCGAACCCTTTTTACTCTTATAGCAACTCCAAATTCCCACTATTTCACATACTTAACACCTATTTTACAACTTATGCAATATAGTTCTTTTAGGTGTTTTCATGCTAACACCTTTCACAAAAATTGTTTATAAGACACCCAAGACTCATTTTCTTCCATAAATACTCAACAAACATTACAAATAATTTCATGGAAAAACCCTAAAATCTTAATCATTTTGTAAAATAGTACCCTCATTTGAAAGCTTATGCTTCAAGGGTCTCAAAAGTATAAAAATATTCAAGAAAGCCATTAAAATCACTTACTTGTGAAGGCTTAAAGTTGCTGAAATTTCAAGCTCTTAAAACCCTATTTCTTTGCTAAAAATTTTGGTGAAAAGAAAGGATAGAGAAAAGAAAATGATAGCTAGGCTTTTTGGCATTATTATATCATACATTATGTCATCAAATTACCTAATGTTGACTTTTCAACATTTTCATCACCCATGGCCGACCAAGCTATCACAATAGGGTCTAATTTCCCTTTAAAGACCCCCAAATTTTGTTCTCTAGTTATTTGACACCTTTAGCTATCAATTTAGGACTTTTTCATTTTATGCGATTTAGTCCTTCTCGTAATTGGACTTGCAAACGTTAAAATTACTTCACCAAATATTTCGTGCACTAATAAAAACATGTTTTAATATAATAATAATAATATAATTTCTCTGACTTTGGATTTGTGTCCTGAGACCACTATTCCGACTAGACCCAAAATCGGGCTGCTACATTTCTCCCCCTTTAGGGATTTTCATCCCCGAAAATCTTACTGGTGAATGAATTCGGGTATTGATCTCTCATAGTCTCCTCGGGTTCCCATGTGGCTTCCTCGACTCCAGGTCTATGCCACAAAACTTTCATAAGTGTAATACTCTTATTTCTTAACTGTTTGACTTCCCGAGCCAGTATCTTGACCGATTCTTTGCCATACGTCATGTCCGAATGAATCTCAACCTCTGTCGGGGTAATCACGTGCGAAGGGTCTGATGTATATTGACGTAGCATGGATACATGAAACACGTTGTGAATCTTTTTCAACTCAAGTGGCAAAGCCAATCGATAGGCAACCGGTCCTACTCTCTCGATAACCTCATAAGGTCCTATGAAACGAGGACTCAACTTGCCTCTTCTACCAAATCTGAAAACTTTTCTCCATAGGGATACTTTCAAAAATACGTTATCGCTGACTTGAAACTCAATTTCCTTTCGTTTCAAATCCGTGTAGGATTTTTGTCACTCTGAGGAGATCTTCAAGCAGTCACGAATCACTTTAACTTTCTCTTCAGTCTCTTTGATTAAATCAACCCTTTGAATATGACTTTCTTTGAGCTCGGTCCAATATAAGGGTGTTCGACACTTTTGCCCATACAAAGCCTCATAAGGAGCCATTTTCAGACTTGTCTAATAACTGTTGTTGTAGGTGAATTCAACCAATGACAAGTACCTTGCCCAACTGCCTTGAAACTTGAGAACACAGCACCGTGACATGTCTTCTAAAATCTGAATCACCCTTTTTGACTGGCCGTCAGTTTGCAGATGAAATGCCTTGCTGAAACTCAACTTTGTTCATAATGCCTCTTGTAACTTTTTCTAAAACCTCGAGGTAAATCTCGAGTCCTTATCTGAAACAATCGACAAGGGCACTCCATGAAGCCTTACAATCTCAGAAACGTACGAGTCGACCAGTTTCTTGAGAGAGTAATCGGTACGCACTGGTATAAAATGTGTTGACTTTGTTAGCCTATCCACAACAACCCAAACAACATCTTTTTTCTTCTGGGTTACCGGCAAACCCATCACAAAATCTATAGTAATCTGATCCCATTTCCACTCAGGGACCGTGATAGGCTGAAGTAGACTCGAAGGTACTTAGTGTTCAGCTTCACTTGCTAACACACAAGACATTTGGAAATGAACTTTGAAATGTCTCTTTTCATTCCTGACCACAAATACATCTTCTTCAGGTCATTGTACATTTTTACGCTGCCCGGGTGGATGGACAAACAATCACTATGTGCCTCTCGCAGAATCTTCTGAATAAGCTCACTGTCTTTGGGTATACAAAATCTGTTCTTAAACATCAAACACCCATTGGTGCCAATCCGAAAGTCTGATTCGGCCCCCGACTCACATTAGGTTCTCTTGGTTTACAAATCTTTGTCATTGTTTTGAGCTTCACAGATTTCCTGTAGAAATATCAGTCTAGCTGTCAACTCCGCTAGAACTGAACCATCACTAGACATAGCCAACTAAGTATTCATGGCTCTCAAGGTGAGTAATGACTTTCTACTCACGGTGTCAGTGACTACATTCGCCTTTCCCGGGTGATAGTCAATTATCAGCTCATAATCCTTTATTAGTTAATTATCAGCTCATAATCCTTTATTAGCTCTAGCCACCTTCGTTGCCATAGATTCAATTTCTTCTGCGTCATCAAATACTTGAGACTTTTATGGTTAGTGAATACTCGGCATTTCTCTCCATACAAATGGTGCCTCCAAATCTTCAATGCGAACACGATGGCGGCCAACTCTAGCTCGTACGTCGGGTAACTTTTCTCATGTGGCTTTAGCAGTCTTGAGGCATATGATATAACCTTACCTTCTTGCATAAGCATGCACCCCAAACCATTCAAAGAGGCATCGCTATATATCAAAAATTCCTTACCCGACTCCAGTTGAACTAACACTGGAGCTTCGGTCAACAAAGCCTTTAATTGCTCGAAACTCTGTTGGCACTTTTTTGTCTATTCGAACTTGACATCTTTTTGCAGCATTTTTGTCATCAGGGTAGCTATCATATAGAATCCGTTTACAAACCACCTATAGTATCCAGCCAAACCTAAAAAGCTTCGGATCTCTGTCACATTCTTTGGCAGTTTCTATTCGACAATAGTCGAGACTTTGCTTGGGTCAACTCTAATCCCGTCACCCGACACATTGTGTCCTAGAAATCCAACCTCCATAAGCTAGAATTCACTCTTACTGAACTTGGCGTACAATTGGTTGTCTCGAAGGGTCTGTAATACAGTCCTCAAATGCTTCATGTGCTCACTTTCATCACACGAGTAAATCAGTATGTTGTCGATAAAGACCATTACGAACTTATCCAAATGCGGTCGAAAAATGCGATTCATCAAATCCATAAACACTGCGGGGGCATTAGTCAAACCATAGGGCATGACGAGGGACTCAAAGTGCCCGTATCTTGTCTGAAATACAGTCTTCGGTACATCTTGCTCTTTCACCCTTAATTGGTAATATGCTGACCTCAGGTCAATCTTGGAAAATACAGTGGCTCCCTTTAACTGATCAAATAGGTCATCGATCCTTGGCAAAGGATACTTGTTCTTCACTGTTACTTTATTGATCTATCTATAGTCGACGCATAACCTCATCGACCTATCTTTCTTTTTCACAAAGAGCACCAGAGCACCCCACGGGGAAAAGCTCGGTCTCGCAAAGCCCTTGTCAATTAATTCTTGTAGTTGAGCTTTCAACTCCTTTAACTTCGTAGGAGCCATCCTATACAGAGTAATCGAGATGGGTGCCATGCCTGGTATCAACTTGATTCCAAACTCTACTTCCCTCACTGGAGGTAGTCTAGGTAATTTTTCCAGAAACACATTTATGAACTCACAAACCATTGGTACCGATTCTACCTTCGATTCAGGCTCTTAAGTATTCAGCGCAAAATCTAGGTAAGCCTCACATCCTTTTCTCACATATTTCTCAGTAGTCAAAGACGATACTATTACAAGCAAATTATCTGATTCATCTGACCCAACCCGAAGAACATTCCCGTGTGCACATTTCAACTCAATAACTTTTCTCCCACAGTCTACTACAACACTATGAGAAGTCAACCAATCCATCCCAAGGATTACATCAAATTCATTAAATGGAAATAACATCAAATTAGTCAGAAAACAATGATTTTTTATTGTCAAAGGACAATTTCTACATACTTGGTCCACTAGTACATATCTAGACACTTTTATCAAAAACTCAGTGAACTCTACTATCATGTTCATACGAGGTATCAATTCTATACAAATATAAGAGTGGGTAGACCTCGGGTCAATTAAAGCAACAACAGATATTTCATGGATAAAAAAGGTACCTGTGATCACGTCAGAAGACTCTGCCACTTCACGGGCATGAATAACATAAGTCCTTGCAGGCGCTCTGCCCTCGGACCTCACTACAGCATCTCTTGGCACACCTCTGATAGCAGCCCTGCTTCCAGGGTTCTTTTGTGTCTACCCCTCAATAGAGCAATACTTGCCTTCACTTATTGCTTTTTCTCTCTCTCTTCCATTTTAGGACAGTCTCAGATGAAGTGATCTAGTGACCCACATTTGAAGCACCCTCTTTTTTTACCTCGGCACTCACCAAAATAACGTCTACCATATTGCGAACATTCTGGCCTATTCGGTCGAGCACTACCAATGCTTGCGACAAAAGTGGCCTGGGTTCTAGAGGTCGTGTTCTGCTGGTTCTTGTTCATGTTCGAGAACCCACTGAATCATTCGATCAAGTAGAAAATTCCTTAGATTTCTTAGATGAGGACTGATGCGATTTCCCCATCTGTCTTTTTCTTGAATCCCGCAACTCAATAGCCGCCTTTCTCTTCTCTTTAACTAATTCTTTTGCCTTTCATGCTCTTTTAATGAGCACCACAAATTCTCTTAGCTATAAAATACCAAAAAATACTTGGATATCCTCATTTAGACCATCCTCAAACCTTTTACACATGACAACTTCTGAGGACACGCACTCCCACACGTATTTGCTGAGTTTTACAAACTCTCGTTCATACTTTATCACTGTCCTACTGCCTTGCTTTAACTCTAAAAATTCCTTCCTCTTTTGGCCTATAAACCTCTGGCTAATTTACTTCTTTCGAAACTCTTCCTGGAAGAATTCCCAAGTTACTCTCTCTCGGTACTACAGACACGAGAGTGTTCCACCACTAGTAGGCCGAATCTCTCAAGAGTGATACTGCACACTTTATGCACTCCGCAGGCGTACACGACATGTAACACCCCTATCCCGTAACCGTCGCCGGAATAGGTAAGGGGCATTACCGGACTTGTAACTCATGTCAGAACAGTAAAATTTTGAACTTTTTCTTGAAATAAAGATCATTCATTTAAATAAGTACTAAGCACAGCCAGGGATAAAATTTAAACTTCTCTAAGTAAACATTCAAAAGATGCCATTTTCGCATGGCTTATATACATTAACCAAAAATATTCTTCCGCCACTAGTCTATTCTATACATGCCATAAAATAATTCTAAACATAACAGTAACAAGCAGTGGATAGTGATAGTGTGACTAGTTGCTGACGATTCCCGAGCCTGTAGCTTCGTAATGAGATCTATAAAATAGAGAAAACAAAGTAAACGGAGTAAGCATTACAATGCTTAGTAAGTTTTAAGCAGTGTCAACAGATAATAATCAAGTTATAACATAGTTGTTCGTATTTTTATTTCACTCTTCCTTCGGGCATACTATCCCTTTACCGAATATGCACATTTCATCATATACAATAGGCAGATAAACTTTCACATAAAAGTGAGCTCATGTGACATAGATATATTGTATAATTTCACATAACCTCTCACACTGATCCGATGTCACATAATCATAAGAATAGTCTCATAGATTGCTCACGTATGCATCACATAACTGCCTTATGATTTAGTTTAAATCAAGCTCACATATAAACTTGGAGTACATACCTGTTTAACCTTTCGCATTGAATATATTTATAAGCAATTCTTATTGCGAAGTCTTATAGCTTTAAACTCTACTCGGATTATTGGCGAGACCTTTAGCTCAGATGAAATCCCCACACGAAGTCAGCGGGTCTTAACCCAGACATAGTCACCACATATGGTCATCCGGTCTTTAATCCCGGGTTTACATCATAGAGTTTCATACATATTTATTCACATGTTACAACATTCACATCGACTATCATATTTGTAATTCATTTACCTCATCAAATATCTAATAAAACACACCTTCCGCCATTTGTCATTTGGCCACAATATATATATACACATCTCATACATATCTCACATTAGCCATTTGGCTTTACCACATATCCATCTCATACGCATTTCGCATTAACCATTCGGCTTTCCCACATATATACACATCCACGTTCATCACATTGGCCATTGTGCCTTATCACATGTATGCATGTTCACATTTATCACATTGGTCATTCGGCCTTATCACATATATGCCTGTTCATATTCTTCACATTGGCCATTCGGCATTATCACACATATGCGTGTTCACATTCATCACATTGGCCATTCGGCCTTATCACAGATATACATGTTCATATTCATCACATTGGCCATTCGGCCTTATCACATATATGCAAGTTCATATTCATCACGTTGGCCATTCGGCCTTATCACACATATACATGTTCACATTCATCACATTGGCCATTCGGTCTTATCACACAAATGCATGTTCACATTCATCACATTTTCCATTTGGCCTTAGCACACAAATGCATGTTCACATTCATCACATTTGCCATTCGGCCTTAGCTCATGTATACACATTCACATCCATCACATAAAATCCTAAATCAAAATATAAATTTTCATGTATTCACATCATAATTATCCAAATATACTTCACATACCACATATACTTTCACGTATACACACTGTCTTGGCCGAATCTACATCTATCATTTTCCAATATCACAATTTAGAATTCACGTATGGGTTTAATCAATAGCTTATGAGCAACTAAAACAAGTTTATCAAGGTTTACAACATAATCTCAAATTCAGCACAAGCTGTTTTTCCTGAGCAATAGTCACTAAATTATTTATAACCAGAGCTACAAAACTCCAAATCACTTTCCGTTAATTTTTCCTGAATATAGACTCGTATATATTCCATCCATAAAATTTCCAGAATTTTAGGTTTGGCCAATCAATACCAGATTTTTCTTAAAATTTCCCCTGTTTCACTGTTTGACTAATCTGACCACTCTTCACTACGAATCAAATTTCTTATTTTACAGAATTCAAAATGTGTTGTATTTGATTTAATTTGAAACTAGACTCATTAAGGAGTCTAAGCATATAAATTTTATCTTATAACCATTTTTGTACAATTTATAATGATTTTCTAAAAACCGAACAGGGGATTTCGGAGTCATTCTGACACCGTCTCACACAACTTTAAATATCTCTTTATAGGAAATTTCTTTGCTCACAAGGTCTCCTTTATAAGAAACTAGACTAATTAATCCTTGATTACATATTTTATGCAGCCTATAATTCCACACCAACAATTTATAGTGATTTTCTAAAATCACGTTACTACTGCTGTCCAAAGCAAATTATTACAATTTGCTCTTAAATTTCCAAGTCCAAACACTTATGAACTTACCATTTGAGTTTAAGACATATCATGGCCACATCATATCTTATTAAATCAACTCATTATGTCCTATTATGATTGAATTTACTCAACGTTTAATCACTTAAAACTTACCTCGGATGTTGTCGAACGATTTCGGCGGCTATTCGATCACTTTTTCCTTTCCTTTATCCAACTTTGACCCCACTTGCTCTTGAGCTAAATAAGTATAGATAGAGATGTTTAATATTCTGATCAATAGTGTTTACTTATTATTCACATTCGGTAATGAAATATCCATCTCATTTTAATATATTATCATTACCACAATTAGTCTTAAACCTACCGATTTCATAACTAATATATGTTCATACACAAATGTTACTTTCACCAAATGCTCTTGTAATTAAAGTAATAACTTATCAATCGACTATCAAAGCCAAATGTCATTATATTACTAGATATACATGCACCCACATACATAAGCTCAATAATCATAATATAACATCATGTAATTATATTATTATTTTAGCCGAATATACTTTGTCATACATACCCAAAACAAAAATCAAATTCCAAAATTTTTTTATTTCATTTGCTCACTAACCAAATTCACTTACCATGTTCACAAACACTCTTCAACGATTTCTTTTCTTTAGTCAAACACAAAATTTTCCATCTCAAAATTTATTTTCCTACTAATTTAACTTACTCTAAGGTTGAATGCTACTTTAGCATTAAGCTTATATTCTCTTCGTTATTAAGTAATTGTTCATAGCTCAACTAGCATCCATTTTCGATTTAACACAAAAATTCATAGCCGAATGTTGTTTATCTTAAGCTATCATTATATTATCAAAATTGAATTAATTAAACTCATATAAGCACTATCAAAACCAAAATCTATGTCTAGCATTACTCAAGGTCTATACTAAAAAATCAATTACAAAGCCGAATTGTTCAAGTAACTCAACCATTTCACATTCATCTATTTCATATACAAATACCAACACTTAAGTATTAACTAGTCAAACTTCAAATAACCACAAAAAAAAACAACAATCTAACCCCTTAATTTCTACTATGGCCGAAAGCTTAAGACATTACCGAACTCAAAATTTTGTCATGGGTTAAGCAAGGAACTTAAGAACTAACTCAAAATATACTAAAATTTCAAGAATTAGCCTGAACTACTCACCTTATTCTTGAGTTCAAGATCACCGAATGGTTGTTCTTTGCTTCCTTTAGAATCGGCTAGGAAGAAACATGGATGAAGACTTTGTTCCTTTCACCCATTTCCTTCCTTTAATTATTCTTTCTTTATTTTATTGCATTTACCCATGATAATAAGTCATCTAGCTAATTAAAGTTAATAGAAAATTCATATTTGATTATATAATTTGTAGCATGGCCGGCCACTACCTATAGTTTGGCTAATTTGACATGCAAGTACAAGCACTTTCCAACATATATTATAGGCCACTTTAGCATTTGCTTAGCACATTTCTAAATTTTCTCATACAAGTCCTATTTAATAATTTCGCATACAAATGATAAAATTAAAGTATGAAACTTCCACACATTCATATTCACATATAATAAGCATCGAATATAAAGTATGAAACTTCCACACATTCATATTCACATATAATAAGCATCGAATATGACTGTTAATTATTTTTATGACTCGGTTTCGTGGTCCCGAAACCACTTTTCGACTAGGGTCAAATTAGGGGTGTCACAACTCCCCCCTTTTAGGAATTTTCGTCCCCGAAAATTTCTACTGATGCATAGTTTAGGATAACGTCCTCTTATTGAATTATATCCATATAAACATTAGCTCATCGATAGCAATTGTAATTCATTACTGATTTCGCATCGATCTATAAAATCATTTTCTTATCTTAAAACAAATACATAAACATTTCTACAAGTATGCACATATATCTCATTTTCTTGATTTCATAAGCAATAATCACTTAATTTAATTCACAAATGCATTTCAAACACATATTAAGCACATATTAACATGTATAATTCACATCATCAACCCACATATTTGTAACCCACATTTTCATTCATGTATAAGCTGTAACCTGACCGAAAGTACACATATACTCAAACATCCCAATAAATATCCTTTATAACTCCATCATATCTCACTATTCAACTTAACCTATTTCCAACAGAAAATCAACTTCCACATACCTGAACATTGAATTCATTTAGCACATTCAATCACCGTTAACGATACCCGTATACAATCGATTTGGCATAAAGCCTCATATAGTATACCGGCATGGGATTTATTTTAGCACATAACCCATATATCCAAAATTATCAGCATTCATCAAAAATTCTTACAGATTTTCAAATGTCGAACTTAATCGAAATAATTTCTTAAACATGATTAACAAAAATAAGGGTCATTTAGCAATAGCACATATGACTTCATATACCAAACATCCCCTAAACTAAATCCATAACACATTTATAACATGAATTCATTTCTTAACAACATATCCACCATCTTAAATCAATGCCTTCGTTCTATACGAGGTCTTACATGAATCTTGTTTTACTTGCTTAATGTCTACTGACCGATCTTGCACGCATAGTGCTCGGTTGAAGAACTTGCACTCCCAGTGCCTCTAATCATTTGCACACATAGTGCCCCTATTCATTTGTTGTTACACATTGAAATGACTTAACCAAGTCTATAAACATCATGTATGTACACTTTTAAACATATCCTTTCATTTAACTTTGAATTCGTATAGTAATGAACACTTAAACTTTGTTCAAATTACCAGCACGAAGCCTACTAGGCACGAAGGCCCGAATACACATCACCAGCATGAATGCTCTTCGGGACTTAGCCCTGATATAACTCCAGCACGTATGCTCTTCAGGACTTAGCCCTGATATAACTCCAGCACGAATGCTCTTCGAGACTTAGCCCTGATATAACTCTAGCACGAATGCTCTTCGAGACTTAGCCCGGATATAACACCAGCACGTATGCTCTTCGGGACTTAGCCCTGATATAACTCCAGCACGAATGCTCTTCGAGACTTAGCTCGGATATAACTCTAGCACGAATGCTCTTCGAGACTTAGCCCGGATATAACACCAGCACGTATGCTCTTCGGGACTTAGCCCTGATATAACTCCAGCACGAATGCTCTTCGAGACTTAGCCCGGATATAACTCTAGCACGAATGCTCTTCGAGACTTAGCCCGGATATAACACCAGCACGTATGCTCTTCGGGACTTAACCCGGATATATCACTAGCGCGAATGCTCTTCGGGACTTAGCTCGGATATATCACTAGCACGAATGCTCTTCGGGACTTAGCCCGGATATATCACTAGCACGAATGCTCCTCAGGACTTAGCCCGGATATATCACTAGCACGAATGCTCCTCGGGACTTAGCCCGAATATATCACTAGCACGAATGCTCCTCGGGACTTAGCTCGGATATATCACTAGTACGAATGCTCTTCGGGACTTAGCCCGGATATATCACTCTCAATTCTCATGTACATATACACATATAGCAATACACATTAGTATATCATTTACATTACTTGAATACAAACACAACATGCTTATCGACCATTCAACTTCCAGTTCCATAGCCACATACAAAAATCACATTTATAGTCATAACACTCTTTCAAAATTGCATCACTTATACCCTTATAATTCAATCCAAATCGAAATTCAAATACGAGTACATGATACGTACCTGATCAACTTAATAATTTAGGCATATCTAAGTGAAGTTATATCGCAAATTCTCATAGTCAGAAGCTTGCTACAGCTCGATCGGGATCAAGATTCATTACAATACAGCAAACACATTTTAATAGCCAAAAATCATCACACTATCATTTTATCACTTTATGGCATGTATAAATAGACTCACGCGTGCTACGTTAGTCCTAGAATCGACTAAACCGTAGCTCTGATACCAATAAAATGTAACACCCCTATCCCGTAACCGTCGTCAGAATAGGTAAGGGGCATTACCGAACTTGTAACTCATGTCAGAACAGTAAAATTTTGAACTTTTTCTTGAAATAAAGATCATTCATTTAAATAAGTACTAAGCACAGCCAGGGATAAAATTTAAACTTCTCTAAGTAAACATTCAAAAGATGCCATTTTCGCATGGCTTATATACATTAACCAAAAATATTCTTCCGCCACTAGTCTATTCTATACATGCCATAAAATAATTCTAAACATAACAGTAACAAGCAGTGGATAGTGATAGTGTGACTAGTTGCTGACGATCCCCGAGCCTGTAGCTTCGCAATGAGATCTATAAAATAGAGAAAACAAAGTAAACGGAGTAAGCATTACAATGCTTAGTAAGTTTTAAGCAGTGTCAACAGATAATAATCAAATTATAACATAGTTGTTCGTATTTTTATTTCCCTCTTCCTTCGGGCATACTATCCCTTTACCGAATATGCACATTTCATCATATACAATAGGCAGATAAACTTTCACATAAAAGTGAGCTCATGTGACATAGATATATTATATAATTTCACATAACCTCTCACACTGATCCGATGTCACATAATCATAAGAATAGTCTCATAGATTGCTCACGTATGCATCACATAACTGCCTTATGATTTAGTTTAAATCAAGCTCACATATAAACTTGGAGTACATACCTGTTTAACCTTTCGCATTGAATATATTTATAAGCAATTCTTATTGCGAAGTCTTATAGCTTTAAACTCTACTCGGATTATTGGCGAGACCTTTAGCTCAAATGAAATCCCCACACGAAGTCAGCGGGTCTTAACCCAGACATAGTCACCATATATGGTCATCCGGTCTTTAATCCCGGGTTTACATCATAGAGCTTCATACATATTTATTCACATGTTACAACATTCACATCGACTATCATATTTGTAATTCATTTACCTCATCAAATATCTAATAAAACACACCTTCCGCCGTTTGTCATTTGGCCACAATATATATATACACATCTCATACATATCTCACATTAGCCATTTGGCTTTACCACATATCCATCTCATACGCATTTCGCATTAACCATTCGGCTTTCCCACATATATACACATCCACGTTAATCACATTGGCCATTCTGCCTTATCACATGTATGCATGTTCACATTTATCACATTGGTCATTCGGCCTTATCACATATATGCATGTTCATATTCTTCACATTGGCCATTCGGCCTTATCACACATATGCATGTTCACATTCATCACATTGGCCATTCGGCATTATCACAGATATACATGTTCATATTCATCACATTGGCCATTCGGCCTTATCACATATATGCATGTTCATATTCATCACGTTGGCCATTCGGCCTTATCACACATATACATGTTCACATTCATCACATTGGCCATTCGGTCTTATCACACAAATGCATGTTCACATTCATCACATTTTCCATTTGGCCTTAGCACACAAATGCATGTTCACATTCATCACATTTGCCATTCGGCCTTAGCTCATGTATACACATTCACATCCATCACATAAAATCCTAAATCAAAATATAAATTTTCATGTATTCACATCACAATTATCCAAATATACTTCACATACCACATATACTTTCACGTATACACACTGTCTTGGCCGAATCTACATCTATCATTTTCCAATATCACAATTTAGAATTCATGTATGGGTTTAATCAATAGCTTATGAGCAACTAAAACAAGTTTATCAAGGTTTACAACATAATCTCAAATTCAGCACAAGCTGTTTTTCCTGAGCAATAGTCACTAAATTATTTATAACCGGAGCTACAAAACTCCAAATCACTTTTCGTTAATTTTTCTTGAATATAGACTCGTATATCTTCCATCCATAAAATTTCCATAATTTTAGGTTTGGCCAATCAATACCAGATTTTTCTTAAAATTTCCCCTGTTTCACTGTTTGACTAATCTGACCACTCTTCACTACGAATCAAATTTCTTATTTTACAGAATTCAAAATGTGTTGTATTTGATTTAATTTGAAACTAGACTCATTAAGGAGTCTAAGCATATAAATTTTATCTTATAACCATTTTTGTACAATTTATAATGATTTTCTAAAAACCGAACAGGGGATTTCGAAGTCATTCTGACACCGTCTCACACAACTTTAAATATCTCTTTATAGGAAATTTCTTTGCTCACAAGGTCTCTTTTATAAGAAACTAGACTAATTAATCCTTGATTACATATTTTATGCAGCCTATAATTCCACACCAACAATTTATAGTGATTTTCTAAAATCACGTTACTACTGCTGTCCAAAGCAAATTATTACAATTTGCTCTTAAATTTCCAAGTCCAAACACTTATGAACTTACCATTTGAGTTTAAGACATATCATGGCCACATCATATCTTATTAAATCAACTCATTATGTCCTATTATGATTGAATTTACTCAACGTTTAATCACTTAAAACTTACCTCGGATGTTGTCGAACGATTTCGGCGGCTATTCGATCACTTTTTCCTTTCCTTTATCCAACTTTGACCCCACTTGCTCTTGAGCTAAATAAGTATAGATAGAGATGTTTAATATTCTGATCAATAGTGTTTACTTATTATTCACATTCGGTAATGAAATATTCATCTCATTTTAATATATTATCATTACCACAATTAGTCTTAAACCTACCGATTTCATAACTAATATATGTTCATACACAAATGTTACTTTCACCAAATGCTCTTGTAATTAAAGTAATAACTTATCAATCGACTATCAAAGCCAAATGTCATTATATTACTAGATATACATGCACCCACATACATAAGCTCAATAATCATAATATAACATCATGTAATTATATTATTATTGTAGCCGAATATACATGGTCATACATACCCAAAACAAAAATCAAATTCCAAAAATTTTTTTATTTCATTTTCTCACTAACCGAATTCACTTACCATGTTCACAAACACTCTTCAACGATTTCTTTTCTTTAGTCAACCACAAAATTTTCCATCTCAAAATTTATTTTCCTACTAATTTAACTTACTCCGAGGTTGAATGCTACTTTAGCATTAAGCTTATATTCTCTTCGTTATTAAGTAATTGTTCATAGCTCAACTAGCATCCATTTTCGATTTAACACAAAAATTCATAGCCGAATGTTGTTTATCTTAAACTATCATTATATTATCAAAATTGAATTAATTAAACTCATATAAGCACTATCAAAAGCAAAATCTATGTCTAGCATTACTCAAGGTCTATACTAAAAAAATCAATTACAAAGCCGAATTGTTCAAGTAACTCAACCATTTCACATTCATCTATTTCATATACAAATACCAACACTTAAGTATTAACTAGTTAAACTTCAAATAACCACAAAAAAAAAAACAACAATCTAACCCCTTAATTTCTACTATGGCCGAAAGCTTAAGACATTACCCAACTCAAAATTTTGTCATGGGTTAAGCAAGGAACTTAAGAACTAACTCAAAATATACTAAAATTTCAAGAATTAGCATGAACTACTCACCTTATTCTTGAGTTCAAGATCACCGAATGGTTGTTCTTTGCTTCCTTTAGAATCGGCTAGGAAGAAACATGGATGAAGACTTTGTTCCTTTCACCCATTTCCTTCCTTTAATTATTCTTTCTTTATTTTATTGCATTTACCCATGATAATATGGCATCTAGCTAATTAAAGTTAATAGAAAATTCATATTTGATTATATAATTTGTAGCATGGCCGGCCACTACCTATAGTTTGGGTAATTTGACATGCAAGTACAAACACTTTCCAACATATATTAATAGGCCACTTTAGCATTTGCCTAGCACATTTCTAAATTTTCTCATACAAGTCCTATTTAATAATTTCGCATACAAATGATAAAATTAAAGTATGAAACTTCCACACATTCATATTCACATATAATAAGCATCGAATATGACTGTTAATTATTTTTATGACTCGGTTTCGTGGTCCCGAAACCACTTTCCGACTAGGGTCAAATTAGGGTTGTCACACGACAGTTCATCAAATACCCTGATGGTATTTTCTAGCCAAGACTCTGCTTTCTCTCGATCGTCGTCTAAGTTAGCCCGGAATTCCTCGGCCCCTTGCTTCCTAATCTTGTCTATCGGAGGCTTTTCTTTCCTAATCAAGTCCGTGAATTACGGAGCTACCGGTGCATACTGAGGAATCGGAGGAGGTGGGGGAGGTGGAGTGTTTGGATTCGTACGAATGAACTCTGTGTACCAAGCGTCCATCATTCGGAGATAAGCTTCTCTAGCCCCTCCGTCTTGGCCCATAGTTACGGGCTCACTTTCAACTGGCATACCTTCAGCGGAAACTGGTGTGTTACTCTTCACGTTATCCACTGTAGCTCTATCAGGACCTAATTACTATGTGAAAATACAATTTATAATCGTTAGAAGTCATCACACTATCGATATACAGTTATGGCATGTATAGCTAGACTCATACTCTCACTAGGTTAGTCCTAGAACCGACTAAACCATAGCTCTGATACAACTAAATGTAACACCCCATACCCGTAACCCATGCCGGAGAAGAATACGAGGCATTACCTAACTCGATCTCATGCACACAAATGTTCCCCAAGTCACCCAGACTTGGTCCAAATTAGAACTTTTCAATTTCTACTTTAAACTTTTTATTATGGGCCTACGAGCCCCAAACCGACCATTGAAAACTATTCGAGATCAACTCGGGTCTTTAAACCATCTATAGAAAAATTTAACTTTGAAACAGGGCACACGCCTGTGTAGAAGGGTAACATGCTCGTGTAGAATTAATTCTAAATACACACCTACAGGGGTTTTCACACTGCCTGGTACACACTCGTGTCTCTTTCCCGTGTCCTTCACACAGCCATGACACACCCATGTCCTAGCCCTTGTGCAAAAACCTGGACATTCTGTTTCTGACGTCAACATACCCAAAATGTCACACAACCAAGGCACATGCCCATGTGCTAAGCCATGTCCATCACATGGTTGAGACAAATGACCGTGTCTCTACCCGTGTGTTTACTATCATGCATACTGACTTGGAATTTTTACGTCCAATGGACACACGGCCAGACCACACGCCCATAAGGCAGACCGTGTGTTACACACAGCCTAAATACACTCCCGTGTGTCTACCATTGTGGACAATATAAAAATATTTACCAAGCCTATTTGCCACCCTTACTTACACAACCAACACAAAAGAAACCAAACCAATACAAGGATAACTTATTTAAACTAATCCACCACAATAGATAACATTCCAAGAGTGCATTTTATTCATCTATGAAAATACATCTTTACATATAAATCAAAATGAATATTTGCCACCATTCAAGGTTTAATACAAAATGAAGGGTTACCAACCCAGGCTAATACATTTGGCCAGTTCTCAATGACACAAAAATAGTAAAGTCTAAGGCCTATACATGCCATATTCAAAAATATGAATCAAACTATACCGAAAACTTTGATTGATAGTGTGATCGATATCTCTGGCTTCCTTTGATCCTTGAGCTAGATAGGCGGCACTATAAGAAAATGGAAAGGAGAAGGAGTAAGCATAAAGCTTAGTAAGTTGCATATAAATAAATATACAACATAACTTTACCATTCATCAACAAGTGTCATAATACACAAGTGGCATAAGCAAAACTTACTCATCAATATTCAATACACCTCATATAGCATATATTGAGCTCACATTTCATACATATCATATAAATACCTGTACCACTCACAACACAGTTATACTTTCCTTGTTAACATGAAATCATACTTTCACCGTTAAACCATTTGGAACATTATCGGATACTCATTTAGCCTCAAACATGGGGTTAGGTGCTGATGCAATGTCCCAGACATAGACTTACACAAGTTATAGCATATCTGTGCCGATGCCATGTCCCAGACATGGTCTTACACTGACACATCTTGTAGCTGATGCATATCCCAGACATGTCTTACACTGGCTTACGTTTCGAGGCCGATGCATGTCCCAAACATGTCTTACACTAGCACTCGTATCAAAGCCGATGCCATGTCCCAGACATGGTCTTACACAAGGTCCCATAATGTGGCCGTTGCATGTCCCAGACATGTCTTACACTAGCTCACAGTAACCCATATGTTATAGCATGAATATCCGATTTATTTCCTAGGTTCAAACGGGAACTCTACTATCTCTATTACCATCATTCTTTCTCAATTCCACAATCAAGAAATCCATGCTACAGTAAATTCAAGTACAATTCAACACATACATTACATTGTAGTTGTATTATATACATACAACTTACCTCGGATTACAAAATGTGGTGACTAGTCGATTTAATCGATTTGCTTAGTTTTCCCCCGGTCTAGTTCGGATTCGATATTTCTTGATCTATAATAGTAAAATGTACTTATTTAGTCACGAAATAAATTTTAGCAATAAAAAATTCATATCTTTGGTAAAATAACCATTTTGCCCCTAGATTTTGACAAAATGACCATTTTACTCCTAGGCTCTAAAATCAATTTTTATTGAATTTCTTCGCATCTTAAGCTTATTCAAACCCTTTTTACTCTTATAGAGACTCCAAATTCTCACTATTTCACATACTTAACACCTATTTTACAACTTATGCAATATAGTCCTTTCAAGTGTTTTCATGCTAACACTTTTCACAAAAGTTGTTTATAAGACGCCCAAGACTCATTTTATTTCATAAAAACTCAACAAAAATTACAAATAATTTCATGGAAAAACCCTAAACTCTTAATCATTTTGCAAAATAGTACCCTCATTTGAAAGCTTATGCTTTAAGGGTCTCAAAAGTATAAAAATATTCTAGAAAGCCATTAAAATCACTTACTTATGAAGGCTTAAAGTTACTAAAATTTTAAGCTCTTAAAACCCTATTTCTTTGTTAAAAATTTCGGTCAAAAGAAAGGATGGAGAAAAGAAAATGATAGCTAGGCTTTTTGGCATTATTATATCATACATTATGTCATTAAATTACCTAATGTTGACTTTTCAACATTTTCATCACCCATGGCCGGCCAAGCTATTACAATAGGGTCTAATTTCCCTTTAAAGACCCCCAAATTTTATTCTCTAGTTATTTGACACCTCTAGCTATCAATTTAGGACTTTGGCATTTTATGCGATTTAGTCCTTTCTGGCAATTGGACTCGCAAATGTTAAAATTACTTCACCAAATATTTCATGCACTAATAAAAACATGTTTTAATATCATGATAATAATATAATTTCTTTGACTTCGGATTTGTGGTCTAGAGACCACTATTTCGACTAGGCCCAAAATCGAGCTGCTACAGTATTAATAGGATATCGTATTAAATTAGTTATATCTATTTACTCTGTTGCAAACTGAGGTATGAGTTTTATCTAAATACCTATGAACCTATTAAGGTTTATAAGTTTACTTTATTTCTTGGCATGTTTTTTGTAGTTGACGTTTTGTGGAAATAGGTAGTTGGATCAACTTCAAGGCTCAAACTATCAAGCTTTAGTCTCTGTAGATTGTGACTCGTTTATTCTGGTTTTGTGGTATGTATATAAGTGATCTTTGGGTTGTTGGTTTGAAGTTATAAGTTGAAGTTGTATTGTACTATAATGGTTGCCTTGTATAAGGTTGAATTTAAATATTCTTATGGTATGCTTATATAGTATGTGACGAATGCATGGGTGGTGATAGTATGCTTGATCTTGGTTTGTGAAATAGTTGGAAAAATGGTAAATCTTGAATGAAATGTATGGTATATATGTTAGTTGATAGTGTGATATATGTATCTATAGGTTTAAGCTGTTTCATTTATATGGTAAGCGTTGAACATGTAAATAGGGTTTTGATATGTCTATGTTAATGACTATTTTAGTAAAGTTTTGTGCCATTTGAAGTATAAAATGTGTATATAGATGTAAATATCAAATGGTATTATGGTTGATTGTGGTGTGAAATAGAAATATCATGTTTTGGTATTTAAATGCAATTTGAATGGTTGTTTTGGTATAAATGTTTTAGGTAACTTGGTGGTTTTGGTTGATAATATGCTAACAATGTGAATAATGGTGTAATGTGTTTGATTTGGTATTGCATTCATGGAATGGATGTTATAAATTGCTAATGGTTAATGCTTAAAATGGTTATTATTTTAGTGTTTGAATTGTGGTGCTAATGAGGACATATTGGTTAGGCACTTAAGCTAAAGGTTATTTGATATATTTGGCATGTTTTGATGCATTTTGAATAGGTTTAAGAAATCTTTATGGTATGGTTTGGGACTTAAGGAGTTGTAGGTAAGGAGTTGTAAGTGAAATGACTTGATTTTTGAGGCATTTTTAGGTGGCCATGGTTAGCCATATGGCCGTGTGTTTCCTTAAATTTTTTTGTACAAGTTTGTCCATACGGGTACAGGTTGTTACATGGTTTGAAAACACAACCATTTCTCTGCACCCCACAGGCTGAGCCTTGTCACACGACGTGACCATGTGACACTTGTTTTTAGTTTTTAGCCTATTTTCATATTTGGATTCGATTTAATCCTTGGCTATTTTTAAATCATTTTTAATGCTTATTAGGCTCAAATTAAGTCTCGTTTGAGTTTGAACGACATGTTTATTGAATGAAATTATTTATGATTGATTTAAAAATAAATTTTTGAATTGAAATAATATATGTTGTTCTGTTATTTGTTGTAACTTTTCGTAACCCTAATCCGATAACGAAGATGGGTTAGGGGTGTTATAGAGGAGGAGGAGGAAAATAGTAGATGAATTTGAAATGTTACGAAATGATTATATGTGATGGAATAATTAATACATGTGGGAATGTTAAAACAAATTGATAAAATAATAAGTGACTAATTATTAATTGATAAAATAATATATTTTGTAATCTTAACTAAAATTTTATGAAGAATTAAATTAATTGGCACAAATTAGAAATAAATAAGAAATATACATAAAATGAGTAAACTACTTTAGAAAGTGAAAATCCTCCAATGGGTTTATTTGTAAAACCTTAAAAATTGTGTTAATTTAGAAACTTTGTTATCTTTGATTGAATATCATGTTTAATGAGCTCCTTTAACTCATAAATAATTTTGTTATAAATTCAATTATTACTAAAACGACTATAATGGTTTTTAATAATTAAATAATAAGATAAATCAATCTAAAATTTCTGTAGTTTCTTCGGCAAAAAATGTGATATCCCAGTACCTTGGCCCGACGATTATCAGGTATAGGGGTTTTACAATTTCATTCTTGTTATTTTTAGAATTAGTTTTCTTTGTGCAAGTTTTCTTGGTGCAAGATTTCTTTCTTGAGATTTTTAGAAGTAGTTTTCTTCTCGATTTTCTTCAAGGAGTCGTGAGAATCCATTCTTCATCCTTCAATTTGCCAAGAATTATTTGTTGGAGGATTGGTTAGAGCTATTAATTGAATTCGTTGGGATTTATATCCTAAATGGTTCAATTATACACTTATCCATTTATCCATCACATCCATCAGTTTATTCGATCCATCTTCTACTTTTAAATTTTTTTTATTATTTTGAATATTTATTCTTAGTCTTAAATTTCTTCTTTTAGTGTTTTTGTGTAACACCCCTTACCCGTGTTCTAAGCCGGAACAGGGTACGAGACATTACCGGAACATAATACATGCAAACGTACGAAATCATGACATAGAATTTTTTTTTTAAAAAAAACATACATTTTCATGTCTTATAACCTGAACAATATTAGTTAACATCAACGGGCATGTACAAAATGAACTATTAAATTTTGAAAACCAACATTTTAGGCCAATTTAATTATGACATATAACAAAAATAACCAAGTCATCTATACATGCCATAACTCCAAAATAATGTTTACTAAATACCAAAAATTATTGATAGTGCGGATGGATCTCTGACGATCTCCGAATCCCGAGCTGGCCTAGTGACACTATAAGATAAGAGAAAGAAAAGAGAGTAAGCGTAAAGCTTAGTAAGTAAGTATGTAAGTGATATACAATTTATCAACATATTTCTCAAAATAAAACAATCATAATAGTACATAATCTCATGTTCAGGTCAAACTATTTTCTTGAGTCACTATCACTAAATCATTTATATTTGGAGTTACAGAACTCCAAATTTAAATATGTTAATTTTCCCAAAAACTAGACTCATATAATTTCTTACCATAAAAATTTCAGAATTTTTGGTTTAATCAATTAGTACAGTTTATTCATTAAAGTTTCCCCTATTTCACTATCTGACAGTTCCGACCTCTTCTTACTAAAAATTAAATATCTCATAGTAAAAAACTCAGATAATGTTCCTGTTTATTTCTATTAAAAGTATACTCATCAAAGATTCTAGAAAAATAAATTATAACCCATAATTATTTTTCTAAAATTTTTTAAAATTTTTCCAAGTAAGAACAGGGGATCTCGAATTCATTCTGACACTATCTCACAAAAATTAGAATATCACATAATATAGAACTATTTGCTCCCCCTATTTATTTTATATGAAAATAGACTCATTAATCTTGAATTAAATAATTTGTTTAAAATTTAATTCAACTTACACAATTTTTGGTGAATTTTCAAAGTTACACAACTGCTGCTGTCTAACACTATTTTACTACTAAAATTCACTCTTACATAATTTCACTTAATCCATTTTGTCTTATCGAAGTTCACTCAAATATCGAGCACATTGCTCAAAATTTTCTTAAACATATACCTGCACTTATTCATCATATAATCATGTTCACATGTATTTTTACTTAATCGATTTTCCGTTGAACTCTTCGGAATAATAACTGATACTCAGTTGCTTGCACATGTTTTCACACTTGTAGCCAAAGCTATTTGGTACGCATAGTAGCCTGCACTTAGTACTACACATGCGACCAATTATCCGGTACATGTAGTAGCCTGCACTTAGTACTACACACGTGACCTAACCATCTGATACACGTAGTAGCCTGCACTTAGTACTACACACGTGATCGAAGTTATCGGGTACGCATAGTAGCCTGCACTTAGTACTACACATGCGACCAATAATCCGGTACACGTAGTAGCCTGCACTTAGTACTACACACGTGACCTCACAATAGATCATTCGTATCGTTTCTATTTTGAAGGCTCAACTAGGAAATTCCTCACTTTCCAACATGTTACAATTTATTCATAGTCCTTTTTCAATTTACAATTTACAACAAATAATCATTCTATAGGCAGCAACATTTCATATGATAACAAAATATAATAAAATAAAAAGAATCGATAAATTATTTATGTACAAACTTACCTCAGTGCAAAATATAGAAATGTTGCAATTTAGTCCGAAATCTTTTCTTTTCCCCGATCAAGGTCGATTCTACGTCTTTCTTGATTATAGAGCTTGGAAGCTTGAAACAAACCCTAGCTATGGAGAACCCTTGAAATTTCTACCTAATGAAGAAGATGAGCAAATTATTGCTTGATTTTTTCCTTTTTAATTCATTTATTAACTAAATAACCAAAATGCCCTTTCTACTAAACTTTCAATTTTTATCCATGTAAGCCCATTTTTGTCCAAAATCATAGAAATTGGTCAAATTTCTATTTAAAGACTTATAATTAATATTCTAAAGCAATTTCATGCTAAAAGCTTCTAGAATGCAAGTTTTGCAACTTATTCAATTTAGTCTCTAATTTCGAATTGGACACTTTAGGCATAAAATTTCTTCACAAAATTTTCACACAATCATGCAACCACATCATAGACCTCAAAATAATTATAAAATAATTAGTTATATCTCGAATTTGTGGTTTCAAAACCACTATTCCGTTTAGGCCCTAAATTAGGCTGTCATATTTCGTTTTCTTTAATTTCTAAATTTGTTTATTTCTTCTTTATAGGTCAAATCTGAATATATCTTTCTTGACTCAAACAACTTGAATATGATCCTGATCTACTTCCTAGCTTAATTCTCTATCATTTGGTATCAATTTTGGACCTTTTTAAGTTGTTTCCTTGTGCTATACAATTTGTTTTTTCGATTTTAATTAAATGGTTTTTAAAAAAACAAAAAAAATAAAAAATAACTTTTTTGGGAAGAATTTTGTGCCTAGAGTTTTTAGATATGATATTTATCATATAAAAAGACTTTAGTTCAATTTTTTTTATTTTAGCACATCGAGAACACCTTGAATGAAAAATTCTAGTTGTTTTCCATTGTTTCGGGTTTTCGAAGTGGTAGTTTATTTTCTTTGATTCTAGCATTATGTTTTCTTTTGTTTTAGATTTTATTATTCTATTATATATTCTAACTCATTTTTCTGGTGTTAATAGGTATGAAAATGTGACAGCCCAAAATTGACCCTAGTCGGGAAGTGGTTTCGGGACCACAAGACCGAGTCGTAAAAATAATTACTTGCTATATTCTATGCTTATTATGTGTGAACATGAGTATGTGGAAGTTTCACTCCCTAATTTTACCAATTGCATGAGAAATTATTAATTGGGATCAATTTGAGACATTGTAAAAATATGATAGTCTAATTCAAAATGGTCTATTAGTGCATGTACCAAAAAGAGTGGTTTTGCATGTCAAATTGCCCAAAAGATGATGGGTGGCCGGCCAAGGAGTGATGGTGCTCCACTTATTCTAATTTATTATGTTTTGTTTAGTTAACAAATGACTTAAAATAATTATAATAAAATGGAATGAAAGAGAAAAAGGGAAGAGGAGTGTTCATATTCTTCTCCACCTTGCCAAAACCGAAACCAAAGAAGAGAAAAAGGAAAATTCTCCTTTAGGCAATTCGGCACTACTTCTTGCTAGTAGGAGGTAAGTTTTGAAGTGTTAGTTAAATCTTCTTATATGTTTAAGTCAATTTGTGAATGTATTTTGACAATATTAAGAAAGATTCAAACTTTTATGATGGTTGGGCACTAAACCGTGTATCAAAGTACTAGAATTAGTAGTTGTTTACATGTATTATTGAATGAGTAGAAGATAGAATGGGGTTTAGATGGAAGGTTCATTTGATTTATTTTTGTCCTTGTATGAAAAGAGGTTCATTGTTAAGGCCGAATGAGTCATGCTAGATTAGTTGAAAAAAAATGTTCATGCTATGAGGTAATTTGAATAATTGACCGAAACATGGAAGGAAGGGCAAGATTTATAAATTATGTTTTAGGGTGAAAGGTATAATGAAAGTTGTATTAAGTTTAATGTGCATACTTTGGTCTAAGTGTTGAGGAGTATTCGGCTAAGATAGTTGAATGTGGGTGTTGCCGATTTTTAAATGTAGATTATGGGAGTGGCTATAATGGGCATTAAGATGTTGAACTTAAGAAATTAGAAGTAAATGAACTTGATAGTATTTAAGAGATAGAGGTGATAGATTAATGTTGCACATTCGGCTATGGTTAGGCATGTTGATGATCTTATCTTGATTTAGATAATTAGGCATAAAAGGGTGGTAAAGGGGATGGAATTGTTGAATGATTAGTTGGGTAACAAAAGAGGCATTCGGCCATCTCTTGAGAGCTTGTGTGATGTTGGGTTTAAAATTAGCAAAGGTAACTTACCTAATGCATGTGCATGTGTGATTAGATTTTTGATGATATGGTAGTTGCATGAGGTTATTAGCCGAATACACTAACATACATATACATGTGAAATTGGATTGTAAATATTTAGCAAGGTGGTTAAACTAGTTAAATTATTGATTTAGCTCAAGGAGTTAAAGGAGGTGAATCGAGCAAAGGCAAAGAAAAGGTTATCGAGTAGCCGAGTTGGAACCGTCTTACCCAACACGAGGTAAGTCATTAAGCATGTAGTTGGTATTATTTCAATGGTCATAATGTTATGTATTGATGCTGAATGGAATGAATAAATATACATATATATATATGCATGTACGTATGTGATGATGAAATTGTTGAATGAACGAAAAGAGGTAAGATGTACTGAGTTGTTGATCTCGGCACTAAACGTGCGGGATAACCATTTATGACCATGAGATTGGCGCTAAGTGCGCGGGATTAAATTGTACAGCACTAAGTGTGCGATTTGACTATGTTGCACTAAGTGTGCGAAATGAATATGATGCACTAAGTGTGCGATTTGACTATGTTGCACTAAGTGTGCGAAATGAATATGATGCACTAAGTGTGCGAATTGACCATGCGGCACTAAGTGTGCGAGTTTGACTATGTAGCACTAAGTGTGCGATTTGATTACGTAGCACTAAGTGTGCGAGTTGATTATATAGCACTGAGTGTGCGGGCTCAATATATATTCGTGAATCATTATGGACACTATGTGTGCGACACTATTGAGTCGATCGCGGACAGCGGATCGGGTAAGTGTCTTGAGTACATGGCTAATATGTGCTATGCTTATACTTGGTGTTGAGCTCGGTAAGATGAACCTATGTGACAACTATACTTGAAGTCACGTACATAAAATTTATCGTAGGATGGGTGAAAGGCCGTTTTGTTGTTTGATTGTAACGAAAATAAATTGATTTATGAAAATGCTTCAATGTCCTATTGATGAGTATATGGATTGTGAATGCATGAATTGATATGAAATTGAATCGATAGGTTGGAGGAACTATGGTATGGTTCGGTATGGATGGAGTAAATTGTCTCGTTCCATTTTGTTTCCTCTTGTGATAATGTTATTGATGGATGGTAGTGCATTGCTTATGACTTACTGAGTTATAAACTCACTCGGTGTTTCCTTGTCACCCATTATAGGTTGCTTGGACTCATCTATTTTCGCGGGGTCAGGCCGTCATCGAAGTCATCACACCGGATAGCAAGTTTTGGTACTTTCTTCTTAGTTGGCTTAGAAGAACATTTTGGCATGTATAGGCTATTATGTTGTGTTCGAACTTTGGTATGTAAACTTTTAGCCATGCGAAAATGGCATAAATGTTCGGTTGGGTTTGGTTTCATAACGTTAGGTCGTGAATTTTGATGATTCGACCTTTTTATGCCATATGTCATGGTTAATTGTTTTGGTGTTAAAATTTATGATATGGCAATAATGTAGTAGGGAGAAGTTGACAATGATTAGCCTTGGCATGGTTAGTCATGATCATAATTTGTGATATGCATGAGGAATTATTAGTTGAATCAAGGAGTAAACATGAAGTGGGCATGGTTGCCTTCGTAACAGATGCTGGCAACAGCAGTGTCATGAGATTGAAAAATCACTAAATATAGTAGGAGTGGAATTAATTGATGAATAAATTATGTAATCGAAGCTCGATGAGTCTGTTTTCATGAGGAAGTAACGAAAAGAGCATATGGGCAGTATATTAAGAGATAATCAGGTTTTTGTGGGACAGGGCCAGAACGGTTTCTGGATTCCCTGCTCCGACCTTGGAAATTCATTACAAATTAACCAGAGATAATTAGGGGTCGTACCATATATGTACAGATTCCTCTCTGAGTCTAGTTTTCATAGAAACAAACGGCATCAGTATTGGAGCCCCGTGCAGGGAGATATCCAAGTCGTAATGGGCAAAGGTCAGTGTAGTCGACCCCTGCAACTTGGGAGACTTTGACTAATAAACTGTACTAATTGGCCCGACCAAAAATTCTAGAAAAAAATACATAGATGGGCACATGAGTCTAGTTTCTGGGAAAAATTACGAAACTGATTTTCGAGTTACGAAACTCAAGATATGATTTTTAAAACGACTAGTACACAGATTGGGCAGTGTCTGGAAAATAAATTTTGTAAGGGGTTAAAGTCAGTTAACACCTCGTGTTCGACTCCGGTGTCGGTTTCGGGTTCGGAGTGTTACATTTTATTGGTATCAGAGCTATGGTTTAGTCGGTTCTAGGACTACCATAGTGCGTACGAGTTTAGCTATACATGCCGAATGTTAATGTTTAAATGTGTGATGACTTCTGACGGTTGAAATGTTTTGTTTTGATTAGTAAATGGACCCCGGTGAAGAAAGAACCCTAGCGGATGACGTTGAGAGCGTAGCGGCTACTCCTGCACAAGGGACGCCGCCTGTTGAACCTCAGTCATCTGCGAATAATCAAGGTGAGGGGGCTAAACAAGCCTTCTTTACCATGATGAATGAGTGGGTCGCGCAATATGCCCGAACCAACCCGGCTGTCCAACAATTCCCAAATTTGAATAATCCACCCCAAGAGCCTGTAATGCCATCAGTCGCTGATCCTGTGAGGCTGAGTAAGCCACCTGTAGACTTGGTTAGGAAGCGTGGGGCCGAGGAGTTCAAGGCCATAGTAACTGATGATGCCGAAAGGGCCGAGTTCTGGCTTGATAACACCATTCGGGTGTTCGATGAATTGTCATGCACACCCGACGAATGTCTAAAATGTGCTGTATCTTTGTTGCGAGACTCAGCCTACTATTGGTGGAGGACCTTGATTTCCATAGTCCCGAACGAGCGAGTAACTTGGGACTTCTTTCAAACGGAATTCCGGAAGAAATTTATTAGCCAACGGTTCATTGATCAGAAGCGTAAGGAGTTCTTGGAACTCAAGCAAGGCCGTATGACTGTATCTGAATACGAACATGAATTTGTAAGACTCAGTAGGTATGCCCGGGAGTGTGTAGCTGATGAGGTTGCTATGTGCAAAAGATTCGAGGAAGGATTGAATGAAGATTTAAAGCTGCTAATGGGTATTTTGGAAATAAAAGAATTCGTAACACTAGTCGAACGAGCCTGCAAGGCGGAAGAACTTGGAAAGGAGAAGAGGAAGGCTGAATTTGAAGCTAGAGATTATCGTAAAAGATCGACGGGTAAAGCTCCGTTCTCAGCTGTAAAGAAGTTCAGGGAGGACATTAATAAGTCGAGGGCGACTGCGGGAATTTCCATCAGGGCAAGACCATCGATGGGCTCCCGAGCTACTTCGGTAGCTAGTGTGGGCAATAATCGTCACGAGAAACCTGAATGTCCCCAATGTGGAAGACGACACCTAGGTGAATGTTGGGGCAAGTCTACTAGCAGGGCCTGTTACGGATGCGGTTCGAAGGACCACTTCATTAGAAATTGCACGGAGCTGAATGAGAAGAATAAGATTCAAGGTGCAAGACCTAGTGGAGTGACATTGAGAGGTAGACCACCGAGAATTTTAGGAGGCAGGGGTGGTAGTCAGAGGGGGGCCTCTGATACGGCCGATCGAGCCGAGAACCGTACTCCTGCTAGAGCATATGCCATTCGCGCACGAGAGGAGGCATCCTCCCCCGACGTCATCACTGGTACCTTCACTCTCTTTGATACTAATGTGATTGCATTGATTGACCCTGGTTCTACTCATTCATATGTATGCGAAACCTTAGCAACCAGTAAGACTCTACCTGTTGAGTCTACTGAGCTCGTAATTCGAGTATCAAACCCTTTGGGTCAATGCGTACTTGTTGATAAAGTGTGTAAGAGATGCCCTCTAATAATCCGAGAATCCTGTTTTCCGGCCGATTTGATGCTTTTGCCGTTCAACGAGTTTGATGTTATTCTTGGTTTGGATTGGTTAACCGCGCATGATGCGGTTGTGAATTGCAAAAGCAAGACTATCGATTTGAGGTGCGCAAATAACGAAATAATCCGAGTTGAGTCTGCGGACTTAAGGGGGTTGCCAGCTGTAATATCAGCAATGTTGGCCCAGAAATATGTAAGGAAAGGGTGCGAAGCATACCTCGCGTATGTACTTGATGACAAGGAGTTAGAAAAGAAACCCGAATCGGTGCCGGTGGTCTGTGAATACCCGGATGTTTTTCCTGAAGAGTTACCGGGTTTGCCACCTGTTCGGGAGGTAGAGTTTGGCATTGAGCTTGTACCTGGAACTACGCCAATTTCGATCGCTCCGTATCGTATGGCACTAACCGAGTTAAAAGAGTTGAAAGCTCAGTTGCAAGAATTGACGGATAGAGGTTTCGCTCGACCGAGTTTCTCACCTTGGGGTGCACCAGTATTGTTCGTGAAAAAGAAGGACGGAACCATGAGGTTGTGCATTGATTATCGTCAACTGAATAAAGTGACGATAAAGAATAAGTATCCGTTACCGCGTATTGATGATCTGTTCGATCAATTAAAGGGAGCATCGGTGTTTTCAAAGATAGATTTGAGATCGGGTTATTATCAGTTGCGGATTCGAGATTCGGACGTACCCAAAACTGCTTTCAGAACGAGGTACGGTCATTACGAGTTCTTAGTGATGCCGTTCGGGCTCACTAATGCCCCTGCGGTGTTTATGGATTTGATGAATCGGATCTTCAGGCCGTATTTGGATCGGTTCGTAGTTGTGTTTATTGATGACATCTTGGTCTATTCAAGAGATGAGACCGAACATGCTGAGCATCTGAGGCAAGTGTTGCAAATTTTGCGGGATAAGCAGTTATATGCTAAGTTCAGTAAGTGTGAGTTCTGGTTAAGAGAGGTTAGCTTCTTGGGTCATGTGGTATCCGCATCGGGTATTCGAGTTGACCCGAGCAAAATTTCAGCCATACTTAACTGGAAGCCTCCGAGAAATGTTACCGAAGTCCGGAGCTTTCTAGGGCTCGCCGGTTATTACCGACGATTTGTCAAAGGTTTCTCGATGATAGCCACACCAATGACGAAGCTACTTCAGAAGGATGTTAAGTTCGAATGGACGGAGAAATGTCAGAAAAGCTTCGATCAACTGAAAACTCATCTGACTGAAGCTCCAATTTTGGTGCAACCCGAATCGGGTAAAGAGTTTGTCATTTATAGTGACGCATCCCTACTTGGGTTGGGTTGCGTATTGATGCAAGAAGGTCGAGTTGTGGCCTATGCGTCAAGACAATTGAAGCCACACGAGAGAAATTATCCGACCCATGATCTCGAACTAGCCGCCATTGTGTTTGCATTGAAAATATGGCGACATTATTTGTTTGGCGAGAAGTGCCATGTGTTTTCGGATCACAAAAGTCTCAAATATTTGATGACTTAACGGGACTTGAATCTGCGACAAAGACGTTGGCTTGAGTTGTTGAAAGATTACGAGCTTGTCATTGATTACCACCCGGGAAAGGCTAATGTGGTTGCAGACGCCTTAAGCCGGAAATCACTGTTTGCTTTGCGAGTGATGAATGTACACTTGTCTGTTCTACCTGACAATGTGTTAGTAGCTGAATTAAAAGCCAAACCATTATTGACTCATCAAATTCGTGAAGCTCAGAAAGTCGATGAGGAATTGGTTGCAAAACGAGCTGAGTGTGTTCCGAACAAGGAATCGGAGTTTCAGATTGATGATGATGGTTGTTTGAGGTTTAGAAGTCGTTTGTGTGTTCCAAGGAATTCAGAACTCATTCCGATGATTCTGAACGAAGCCCATTGTAGCCGAATGTTAATTCACCCGGGGAGTACGAAAATGTACAACGACTTGAAACATCGGTTTTGGTGGCATGGTATGAAACGAGACATCTCCGACTTTGTTTCGAGATGTTTAATATGTCAACAAGTGAAAGCGGAACATCAAGTGCCTTCAGGGTTACTTCAGCCGATCATGATACCCGAGTGGAAATGGGACCGAGTCACAATGGACTTTGTGTCCGGACTGCCATTGTCCGCAAGTAAGAAGGATGCGATTTGGGTTGTTGTTGATAGGCTGACTAAGTCGGCTCACTTTATCCCCGTGCGTACGGATCTTTCATTGGATAAACTAGCCGAATTGTATGTCTCTCAGATTGTGAGATTACATGGAGTACCTATTTCTATCGTGTCGGATAGAGATCCGAGGTTCACCTCACGATTTTGGAAGAAATTGCAAGAAGCTTTGGGTACCAAGCTGCATTTTAGCACCGCTTTTCACCCTCAAACCGATGGTCAAACCGAGCGGATAATTCAGATACTTGAGGATATGTTGAGATGTTGCATCCTCGAGTTTAGTAGTTCATGGGAACGGTATTTACCTTTGATTGAATTCGCTTACAACAATAGTTTTCAATCAAGTATTAAGATGGCACCTTACGAGGCCTTGTACGGTCGTAAATGCCGTACACCATTGTTTTGGACCGAGCTCGGTGAAAGTAAAATTTTCGGAGTCGATTTGATTAAAGATGCCGAACAGAAAGTAAGGGTAATCCGTGAAAGTCTAAAGGCAGCCACGGATCGTCAGAAATCGTATGCGGATTTGAAACGAAAAGACATTGAATATCAGGTGGGAGATAAAGTGTTTCTTAAAGTTTCGCCTTGGAAAAAGGTACTCAGATTTGGCCGAAAGGGCAAGTTGAGTCCGAGATTCATTGGGCCATACGAAATATCCGAACGAGTCGGTCCAGTTGCGTATCGATTGATTTTACCCCCTGAACTTGAAAGGATTCATGACGTCTTTCATGTTTCGATGCTTCAGCGCTATAGATCTGATCCTTCGCACATAATTAGTCCGTCGGAGGTTGAAATTCAGGCTGATATGAGTTATGAAGAAGAGCCGATGCGTATCCTAGCTCGTGAAGTGAAGGGGTTGCGAAACAAAAGGGTTCCGTTAGTAAAGGTGTTATGGCTCAAACACGAGATCGAGGAAGCTACTTGGGAAACCGAGAGCTCGATGAAAGAACGATACCCAAACCTATTTACCGGTAAGATTTTCGGGGACGAAAATTTCTTAAGTGGGGGAGAGTTGTGACAGCCCAAAATTGACCCTAGTCGGGAAGTGGTTTCGGGACCACAAGACCGAGTCGTAAAAATAATTACTTGCTATATTCTATGCTTATTATGTGTGAACATGAGTATGTGGAAGTTTCACTCCCTAATTTTACCAATTGCATGAGAAATTATTAATTGGGATCAATTTGAGACATTGTAAAAATATGATAGTCTAATTCAAAATGGTCTATTAGTGCATGTACCAAAAAGAGTGGTTTTGCATGTCAAATTGCCCAAAAGATGATGGGTGGCCGGCCAAGGAGTGATGGTGCTCCACTTATTCTAATTTATTATGTTTTGTTTAGTTAACAAATGACTTAAAATAATTATAATAAAATGGAATGAAAGAGAAAAAGGGAAGAGGAGTGTTCATATTCTTCTCCACCTTGCCAAAACCGAAACCAAAGAAGAGAAAAAGGAAAATTCTCCTTTAGGCAATTCGGCACTACTTCTTGCTAGTAGGAGGTAAGTTTTGAAGTGTTAGTTAAATCTTCTTATATGTTTAAGTCAATTTGTGAATGTATTTTGACAATATTAAGAAAGATTCAAACTTTTATGATGGTTGGGCATTAAACCGTGTATCAAAGTACTAGAATTAGTAGTTGTTTACATGTATTATTGAATGAGTAGAAGATAGAATGGGGTTTAGATGGAAGGTTCATTTGATTTATTTTTGTCCTTGTATGAAAAGAGGTTCATTGTTAAGGCCGAATGAGTCATGCTAGATTAGTTGAAAAAAAATGTTCATGCTATGAGGTAATTTGAATAATTGACCGAAACATGGAAGGAAGGGCAAGATTTATAAATTATGTTTTAGGGTGAAAGGTATAATGAAAGTTGTATTAAGTTTAATGTGCATACTTTGGTCTAAGTGTTGAGGAGTATTCGGCTAAGATAGTTGAATGTGGGTGTTGCCGATTTTTAAATGTAGATTATGGGAGTGGCTATAATGGGCATTAAGATGTTGAACTTAAGAAATTAGAAGTAAATGAACTTGATAGTATTTAAGAGATAGAGGTGATAGATTAATGTTGCACATTCGGCTATGGTTAGGCATGTTGATGATCTTATCTTGATTTAGATAATTAGGCATAAAAGGGTGGTAAAGGGGATGGAATTGTTGAATGATTAGTTGGGTAACAAAAGAGGCATTCGGCCATCTCTTGAGAGCTTGTGTGATGTTGGGTTTAAAATTAGCAAAGGTAACTTACCTAATGCATGTGCATGTGTGATTAGATTTTTGATGATATGGTAGTTGCATGAGGTTATTAGCCGAATACACTAACATACATATACATGTGAAATTGGATTGTAAATATTTAGCAAGGTGGTTAAACTAGTTAAATTATTGATTTAGCTCAAGGAGTTAAAGGAGGTGAATCGAGCAAAGGCAAAGAAAAGGTTATCGAGTAGCCGAGTTGGAACCGTCTTACCCAACACGAGGTAAGTCATTAAGCATGTAGTTGGTATTATTTCAATGGTCATAATGTTATGTATTGATGCTGAATGGAATGAATAAATATACATATATATATATGCATGTACGTATGTGATGATGAAATTGTTGAATGAACGAAAAGAGGTAAGATGTACTGAGTTGTTGATCTCGGCACTAAACGTGCGGGATAACCATTTATGACCATGAGATTGGCGCTAAGTGCGCGGGATTAAATTGTACAGCACTAAGTGTGCGATTTGACTATGTTGCACTAAGTGTGCGAAATGAATATGATGCACTAAGTGTGCGATTTGACTATGTTGCACTAAGTGTGCGAAATGAATATGATGCACTAAGTGTGCGAATTGACCATGCGGCACTAAGTGTGCGAGTTTGACTATGTAGCACTAAGTGTGCGATTTGATTACGTAGCACTAAGTGTGCGAGTTGATTATATAGCACTGAGTGTGCGGGCTCAATATATATTCGTGAATCATTATGGACACTATGTGTGCGACACTATTGAGTCGATCGCGGACAGCGGATCGGGTAAGTGTCTTGAGTACATGGCTAATATGTGCTATGCTTATACTTGGTGTTGAGCTCGGTAAGATGAACCTATGTGACAACTATACTTGAAGTCACGTACATAAAATTTATCGTAGGATGGGTGAAAGGCCGTTTTGTTGTTTGATTGTAACGAAAATAAATTGATTTATGAAAATGCTTCAATGTCCTATTGATGAGTATATGGATTGTGAATGCATGAATTGATATGAAATTGAACCGATAGGTTGGAGGAACTATGGTATGGTTCGGTATGGATGGAGTAAATTGTCTCGTTCCATTTTGTTTCCTCTTGTGATAATGTTATTGATGGATGGTAGTGCATTGCTTATGACTTACTGAGTTATAAACTCACTCGGTGTTTCCTTGTCACCCATTATAGGTTGCTTGGACTCATCTATTTTCGCGGGGTCAGGCCGTCATCGAAGTCATCACACCGGATAGCAAGTTTTGGTACTTTCTTCTTAGTTGGCTTAGAAGAACATTTTGGCATGTATAGGCTATTATGTTGTGTTCGAACTTTGGTATGTAAACTTTTAGCCATGCGAAAATGGCATAAATGTTCGGTTGGGTTTGGTTTCATAACGTTAGGTCGTGAATTTTGATGATTCGACCTTTTTATGCCATATGTCATGGTTAATTGTTTTGGTGTTAAAATTTATGATATGGCAATAATGTAGTAGGGAGAAGTTGACAATGATTAGCCTTGGCATGGTTAGTCATGATCATAATTTGTGATATGCATGAGGAATTATTAGTTGAATCAAGGAGTAAACATGAAGTGGGCATGGTTGCCTTCGTAACAGATGCTGGCAGCAGCAGTGTCATGAGATTGAAAAATCACTAAAAATAGTAGGAGTGGAATTAATTGATGAATAAATTATGTAATCGAAGCTCGATGAGTCTGTTTTCATGAGGAAGTAACGAAAAGAGCATATGGGCAGTATATTAAGAGATAATCAGGTTTTTGTGGGACAGGGCCAGAACGGTTTCTGGATTCCCTGCTCCGACCTTGGAAATTCATTACAAATTAACCAGAGATAATTAGGGGTCGTACCATATATGTACAGATTCCTCTCTGAGTCTAGTTTTCATAGAAACAAACGGCATCAGTATTGGAGCCCCGTGCAGGGAGATATCCAAGTCGTAATGGGCAAAGGTCAGTGTAGTCGACCCCTGCAACTTGGGAGACTTTGACTAATAAACTGTACTAATTGGCCCGACCAAAAATTCTAGAAAAAAATACATAGATGGGCACATGAGTCTAGTTTCTGGGAAAAATTACGAAACTGATTTTCGAGTTACGAAACTCAAGATATGATTTTTAAAACGACTAGTACACAGATTGGGCAGTGTCTGGAAAATAAATTTTGTAAGGGGTTAAAGTCAGTTAACACCTCGTGTTCGACTCCGGTGTCGGTTTCGGGTTCGGAGTGTTACAGAAAAGGGTTGCCTCTCTTTTCTCCATGCAACTTACTTCTTTTGGAGTCAAATTTTTCTTTGGCTTCTTAAAGCCTTAGGTCAACTTTGTTATAGAGTGATCCCACATCTTTTTTAATATTATTGAGTTTTATTACTCTTTAAAAGTTACAAATGAGAAAATCTTCTTTTCTTTTCCTCTTAGAGTTGTTTACTTTTATTACGAATGTATAACAGTGAGGTTTAATCTTCTTTTATCAACTTTTTTTTTGTGTTTTTTATTTCAACCTCTAATAATGGTACGTACACATAGTAAGGACAAGGAGCATGACTCATCCATGCTTACCATGGACTAAATTGCCGCAATGTTCGACGGAACTTCGAAAAGATTTCAAAGAGGTGCAAGTGCATTTGGAAAATAAGTTTGACACATTGCAAGCTCAAGTCATTCATCATAAGACAAATAATAAACCTTGGGCAAGACATAGATGTCATATTTGTAAAAAACTTGCACGGACATGTTTCTAATATCATTCAACCTTCTATTCTTTGTGGACTTGTAAAGAAAGACATTGGTACAAAATATCTTCTGCGAGCTTAAATGACTTATGGCATAAAAAAGAGAATGAGCTAGCAAGTGCATGTGGTGTAATACGAAAGATCATAAAGCCTCTGAATATCCAACATATTCATTTAAGAAAACATCATTGCAACAAGAGGAATGTAAGTATGATAGAGCATATTGAGAAGTCTCTATCTACTGCTATTATAACACCCCAAAACCCGGCCCAAAAGTTTTGGCTGAATTCTGGAAGTCACATTGATCACTAAAGTGATCGTAGGAAAAAATTAAAATTTAACAACTAAAAAACATTACAGTATTTAAGTTGTGTAGAAATGCTTAGCTATAAAATCTCGATATTACAAAATTTTCAATCCAAAGTAAACCATTTACGAAAATCCCAATTTAAAACTATACCACAATTCTTATAACCGTTTACATTTCAAACCCATTTACCAAAATAGCAATAAAAAAGAAGACTCTTAAACATGTTTCCTTCTCGAGACTGTCCGAGGCTTCCGTGTACCGGGTCCAAGCTTTAGAAAGTGCAAATAAGTACCTGAAAGGAGAAACACTTTGGGGGTGAGCTACATGAGCTCAGTGTGAGTTCGAGACGTGACTAATAACATAATTACAGGAAATAGTTTGATGGTGAAACATATTTACACATGTATGTGGACTAAGCCCCATCCAACCCTACACACCACATAGGACCTCAAAAGGCCCATCCAACCCTACACACCATGTATGTGGACTAAGCTATTCAAATAATAATATGCGGCAAGGCTAGCATATATGCAGTATAGTGTATTGCAGTAAACCACTGTACAAACATGTTGCAGTTAAACTGCCAGATCAAAATCTGTCTTTCTTCTCTTCACAACCAACCCAAAACTTACTTTATGCAAGTGCATGTATGCTTACAACCTCACAGAAACAGTGAACATATCGATAGTCTGTAATGCCCCCACGCCCGAAACCGTCGCCGGAGTCGAGCTTGAGGGGTTACCGAACATAATTTATCAAATTAAGAACTTCAAATCATTTGTTTCTACATTCACAGCTTTCTAGGTACTTGCGTCACAGTTACAAGAAAAATCATATCTCGAGTTATGAAACTCAAAATCAAGATCCGTAAATTTTCCATAAATCTAGAATCATATATCTATTTACTAATTGTTTTCTAGAATTTTTGGTTGGGCCAATTAGTACAGTTTATTAGTTAAATTCTCCCCTATTTTAGGACTTGATTGGTCTGACCTCTGTTTACTACGAACCACATTTCTCTCTGTACAAAATCCATATGACTATGAGTTTTATTTATCCTGAAACTAGACTCAATAAGGATTCTGAGAATATAAAATACACTACCTAATTATATCTTTACAATTTATGGTGAATTTCTAAAGTTGGAACAAGGGATTCAAAAACTGCTATGACCCTGTTTCACTAAAATTCAAATATCTTGTAACATATAATTCCTTTACCTGTTTCATTTGTTTCATGTGAAACTAGACATAATAAGCTTCAATTTGATATGTAGTACATCACCAATTTCAATTTCTATTATTTTTAGTAAATTTTTAAACTCGCGTCAGTGTTGCTGCAGTATTCTATTTATGGCAAATTTCATCCGTTTTATGAGTTTTTATGCACTAAGTATCTTAATAATTTTCCTTAACATCAAATATAATCTAAACTAACTATTTTCATAACTTATCATTATCAAGCATTTCCTCAACCATTCCATCACCATATCATAAGATCATTTACACAAAAAAGGTATATTGCTATACATGCCATACTTAAATTTACAAGCCATTACCAAAAGTCTTCCGGATAGTGTGACTGAGCCTTCGACCTATCCCGACTCCTGAGCTGGCTTGTCCAAAACTACAATGAGTAAGAAGGAGGGAGTAAGCATAAATGCTTAGTAAGTTCATATGCAAATAATAAGTAACATAACAAACAATCATACCAATCAACATTAGCGTGTATCACTAAAACACATATCACATTTTTAATCATTTTTCATCATCTTATTACCTTATCGTGGTTGTATCAATACTCAACCCGAGGGTTAAATACATACTTGTCCAAAATATCCATTTCACATCACTTACCAATACGTCTCTTTACATCTCGAATATTCCTCCATTTGAGTAGAACTTTACCCGTTGAACACATCGGAATATAATTCAGATACATGGATAACTTGCACATAAGTGCCATATATGCAATCAAGCAATCATGTAACCCGCCCATAAGCGAACTCGGACTCAACTCAACGAGCTCGGGCGTTCGCATCCATAAGTGAACTCAGACTCAACTCAACGAGTTCGGATGCCTAGTTACATCTCATGAACTAGGACTCAACTCAACGAGTTTGGACATTCGCATCCATAAGTGAACTCGGACTCAACTCAACGAGTTCGGATGCTTAACCATCCTAGTGACATGTCACTTGCATCCTAATCTATTCCTAAGGTTCAAACGGGATTTTTCTCGAACACTTATCCTTGCCGTCTTCCATAGAATGCCGAAATCAATACTCGGTAACAATTATATTTAACAAGTAGTTCACATAATTTACATATTATTTGAAATTAACCACAAAGCATACATTTCATAATAAAATTCAGCATAACATATAATTAACATCAATAACTTAAAAATAACCATTATGCTACATTATTTAGACATGAACTTACCTTGGTACCAAAATACAAAGATTTTGCAATTTAGTCCACAATCTTTTCTTTTCCTCGATTGAGGTCGATTCCATGTCTTTCTTGATCTAAAATAACACATTTAGCTTATTTAATACTCACATTATCAAATTAATCCTTAACTTAAATTTTGGAAAAATTACAATTTTACCCCTAAACTTTTGCATATTTACATTTTTTGCCCCTAGGCTCGGGATTAAACTTTATTCTTTATTCTTATGTTTTACAACATGCTGATCACTTTTCTCTTCTATGGCAACATCAAATTCTCTCTCTAACATATACTTGTGACTATTAGGTATTTTTGCCGATTAAGCCCTTTTACTCGTTTTCACTCAAAACCGAGTAGCACAAGTTGTCTAACATAATTTAAAACCTCATATTTTATCATAAAACATCAAAATACACAAATTTCACCTATGGGTATTTTTCCAAATATAAACCCTAGGTTGAATTATTGCTAACATAAGCTTAATCGAGCTACCGGGATTCCAAAAACGTAAAGAACATTAAAAACGGGGCTTGGAATCACTTACTATGGAGCTTGGAAGCTTGAAACAAACCCTAGCTATGAAGAACCCTTGAAATTTCGGCCTAATGAAGAAGATGGACAAAAATTGGCTTTTAATTTTGTTTTTAATTCATTTTAATAACTAAATGACCAAAATACCCTTACTACTAAACTTTCCAAAAATTCCTTCCATGTACTAATTTTGTCCATGAACTTAAAATTGGTCAAATTGCTATTTAAGACCTCCTCATTAATATTCCAAAACAATTTCATACTAAAAACTTCTAGAATGCAAGTTTTGCAACTTATTCGATTTAGTCTCTACTTTCAATTTAAGCACTTTAGGCATAGAATTTCATCACGAAATTTTCACATAATCATGCAATCATATCATAATCATCAAAATAATTATAAAATAATTATTTCTATCTCGAATTTGTGGTCACGAAACCACTATTCCGATTAGGCCCTAATTCGGGATATTACACAGTCAGTCAAACAGAAACAAACATGCACATACCCAGCTAATCGGGTTAAAATTCAAATATCTCGCACAACAATCACAAATAACACATAAGTCAGAGACCAGATTAGAGTCTTAACTACTCTCACTAAAGCCTAGGCAAGGGTCAGAACACACAGACACAATTTCAGATAAAAAACATACACGGAACTAAAATTGGTGACTTAAGGCCACACGGCTGTGTGAGCCAGGGACATGGCCGTGTGAACATGCCATGTAACTCTCTGTCAAATTGTGCTAAAATATGTATCCTAATACACGCCTATGTGGGACCCCTAAATCCCCAAATTAGCCACATAGTCGTGTGGCACCAAATCACCCAAACCCTAATTTACAAACGCAGACGCTTGTGTGTCAAAGGGACACGATTGTATGAAAATTGACTAATTTTGTAACAACCCAATTTTAGGGCTAGTCAAAATAGTGGTTACGAAACCACTATTTAATGTGTGATGACATGATTATAAAGGTGCATGAAAATTTTGGTGAATTAATTTTAGCGTTTGAGAGCTTAATCGTGAAAAATGACTAAATCACATAAAGTGAAAAAGTCCTATTTTGATAGCTAAGGGTGTCAAATAGCTAGAGAACCAAAATTGAGGGTCTTTAAAAGGCAAATAGACCCTAAAAAGAGTGCTTGGCCGGCCATGGGGACAAGAATTGTCAAAAAGTCAAATTAGGTGGGTTTTGGTAGCTTATTTAACTAAAATAGAAATAAAATAAAAGAAAGATGATATCATCCCTTTTCACCATTTCTTCTCCACCAAAAATTCAGCCATTGTTGGGGTTTGAAAGCTTGAAACTTCAAGCAACTTGTAACCCTCTCAAGTAAGTGATTTTGATGGTCTTTCTTGATGATTTTTGTATTTTTAGAACCTTTGTTGCATGAGCTTTCAACTGAGGGGGACTATTTTGTAAAATGCTTGAAAGTATAGGATTTTACCATGAGAGTGTTCATGTTGTTTTCTAAATTTTTATGGAAGAAAATGAGTCATGGTTGTGAAATAAGCAACTTTTATGAAGGGATTTCTGATGAAAACCCTAATAGGGCCATTTTGTAAAGTTTGTAAAATAGATAATAATGTTGTGAAATATTAGGAATTTGGGGTTGTCATAAAAGTAATAAATGGTTGGTTAGGCTTGGCTAACAAGGAAATTCAATAAAAATTGATTTTTGGGTCTAAGGGTAAAATTATCATTTTATGAAAGTCTAAAGGGCCCAATTATGAATTGTTAAGTACCTAGATTAATAAAATGATTAAATGTGTGAATTTTCATCATTATAGATCAAGAATTACAAAATATGGGCCTAGACCAAGGAAAGCAAAGCTAGTGGACTAAGCCAAAATAGTCGACACATTTTGAATACCGAGGTAAGTTATATGTTAATAATACAACAATATCTTTATGATGTGTAATTGAGTTGATATGGCCTAAATTATCTTGATTTTGAATCTGAGAATACATGTTGAGAAATTTACGTAGTAAAGACTTTCATTGAACATTTGGAATAGACTTGGATATTTATACCGTAATAATGGGTGATATGTGTGGTAGTGTAAGACATGTCTGGGACATGCATCGACCTTGAGATATTTAAGCCAGTGTAAGACATGTTTAGGACATGCATCGGCATTGAGACAAGAGTTAGTGTAAGACATATCTGGGTCATGCATCGACCTCGCGATATACAAGCTAGTGTAAGACCTATCTAGGACATGGCGTCAGCTTGTAGTGTGTCAGTGTAAGACCTGGTTGGGACATGGCATCGACACCGATAGATGAGAGCCAGTGTAAGACCTGTCTGGGACATGGCATCGGCCTCGCTATATGAAAGCCAGTGTAAGACCATGTCTGGGACATGGTGTTGGCATTTTAACCCATGTAAGTGCTATTGAGTATTCGGTAGTATTCAAAATGGTTCACCAAAAGGTTTATGGTTTATATCGAAATGAGAAAATTTATGATCATGTGATGAGTGGTACAGGAACCTAATTGAAATGTATGATATATGGGCTCAATGTATGCAATATGAGTTGTATTGGATGGTGATGAGTAAGTTGTCCTTACATTTATTTACGGTACTCAAGAATAAACTATGAAAGGTTATGAGCATATTACTTTATGATAAGTAGTTGTTGTTTATTATCATGCAACTTAATAAGCTTTATGCTTACCCCGTTTCTTTCTATTTTCTTATAGTGCCACCTAATTAGCTCGTGGATCAACGGACATCGGAGGCATCAATCACACTATCAATCGAAGCACTTGGTATAGTTAGATCTTTTATTTTGATTATGGCATGTATAGGACTCTGAATTTTGAGTTTTGTGTCATTGTTTGGGTAATATGTTGGCTCACTTTAGCATTTGATTCATTTTGTATAAGGCCATAGAAAATGGATAATATTGAAAGTTATTATGTGAATGGAAGTGAGCCTTTCATGAATGTGAAATTGTTGGCATGGTTGAATATATGTAGTGTATATGGGTCTTCACTATGGTTGTTTGGTTGAGAAATCATATTAAGTTAATCTTTGATGTGTTGGTTGATGTTAGATTTTATTTCAGGGTGGCAAAGGCTTGGTAGATAGCCTTATGTTGTCCACACGGGTAGACATACGGGCGTGTTTCTAGGCCGTGTGTGACACACGGTCAGTCTCATGGGTGTGTCGTTTAGCCATGTATCCCCTGCACATAAATTTTGTAAGTCAGAATGCAAGGTAGTAAACACACGGACAGAGACACGGCTGTGTGTCTTAGCCGTGTGGAGGACACGGCCTTTGGCCACGGGCGTGTGCCTTGGCCATGTGCCCCAAATTGGGTGCTGACGTCAGAAATAGAATGTCAAGGTTTTTAGACATGGGCGTGTCATGGCCGTGTGAGGGACACGGGCCATAGACACAGGCGTGTGTCAGGCCGTGTAAAAACCCCTGTAAGTTCGAATTTAAATTTTAATTCACACGGGCATAAGACACGGGCGTGTCTCTAGATGCTTAGGCCGTGTGATAATGACCACACGAGTGTGTTGCCCTTCCACACGGGCGTGTGCACTGTTTCAAGAGTTATTTTTATTTAGTCGGTTTAAGGACCTAAGATGGTTTCAAGTGGTTTTCAATGGATGTTTGGGTTCTCATAAGCCCATGTTAATGAAGTTTAGACATAATTCGAAAAGGTTTTAAATTTTGAGGAAGTCTTGGTGACTTGGAACATTTGTATGCATGTGTTTAAGTGTGGTAACGCCTCGTATTCCATCTCGATTTAGGGCTCGGGTGTGGGGTTTTACATTTAGTGGCATCCGAGTTATGGTTTAGTCGATTCTAGGACTAACCTAGCATGAGTATGAGTCTAGCTATGCATGCCATAACTGTATATTGATAGTGTGACAACTTCTGACGAGATAAATTGTGTTGTTATTTATATAGTAAATGGATTATGACATAGCTACGGTGGATGACGTGGAGAGCAATGCGCCGGCTCCCGCTGAAGGGACCGCACTAGTAGATAGTGGGCCTGTGATGATGAGTCAAGGCAGAGGAGCTAGGGAAGCTTACCTCCACATGATGGACACGTGGTATTCGGAGTTCATTCATGTGAATCCTAATACTCCATCTCCCCCACCTCCCCCAATTCTTCAAACCATTCATATAGCTCCTCAAGGAGCAGAGATAGCTAGGAGAGAGAAACCTCCAGTAGGTAGAATCTATAAACACGGGGCTGAAAAATTTCGGGAAAATATTGATGATGACCTCGAAAGGGCCGAGTTTTGGTTGGAAAATACCATCAAGGTATTCGATGAATTATCGTGCACGCCGGAAGAGTGTATGTAGTACGTAATGTCACTCCTACGAGATTCGACTTATCAATGGTGGAATACTCTTGTGTCAGTCATACTGAGAGAGCGTATAACGTGAGAATTCTTTTAGGAAGAGTTTCGAAAGAAGTATACTAGCCAGAGGTTTATAGATCAGAAAAGGAAAGAGTTTCTACAGCTGAAGTAAGGCCGTAGGACGGTGACTGAATACGAGTGTGAGTTTGTGAGACTCAACAAGTATACGTGAGAGTGCGTCTCTACAGAAGTCATTATGTGCAAGAGGTTTGAAGATGGTTTGAACGAAGACATTCATTTATTAGTTGGCGTGTTGGAGATAAGGGAATTTGTGGTGCTCGTGGAGAGGGCATGTAGGGCCGAGGAATTGCCCAAAGAGAAGAGAAAAGCTGACATTGAGTCCCTAGACTCAAGGAAAAGACAGATGGGGAAATCAAAGTAGACCTTATCTAAGAAATCGAGAGAGTTTTCTACCTGATCCAATGCATCAGTGGGGTTCTCGAACAAGAGCAAGAACTGGCAGCACACAACGTCTAAAGCTCAAACCACTTCTATCGCTAGTGTTGGTAGTGCTCGGCCAAATAGGCTAGAGTGTTCACAACGTGGTATGCGTCATTTTGGAAAGTACTGAGGGAATGAGAGGGGCTGCTTCAAATGTGGATCACTAGACCACTTTATTCGAAACTGTCCCGAATTAAAAGATAAAGAGAAAAAGCAAGATGTGAGGGCGAATAGTGCTCCTTCAAGGGGTAGACCAAATAAGAACTCTGGAAGTGGGGCTAGCAGTAGAAGTGCACCAATAGATGCTACAGTGAGGTCCGAGGGCAGAGTTCCTGCAAGGACCTATGCAATACGCGCCCATGAAGAGGCAGCGTCTCCCGATGTGATCACAAGTACCTTTTCTATCCATGATATACCTGTTGTTGCTTTAATTGATCCGGGGTCTACCCACTCTTATATTTGTATGGAATTGATACCCCGTATGAACATGCTAGTAGTGTCTACAAATTTTTGATAAAAGTGTCGAACCCTTTAGGTAGACATGTGTTAGTTGACCAAGTGTGTAGAAATTGTCCTTTGACAATTAGAGGTCACTTTTTTTCAGCTAACTTGATGTTATTGCCGTTTAATGAATTTGATGTAATCCTTGGGATGGATTGGTTGACTTATCATAGTATTGTAGTGGATTGTGGAAGGAAAGTTATTGAGTTGAAATGTAAAAGCGGGGATGTTTTTCAGGTTGAATCGAGTAGAACAGATAACTTGCCTGTGGTGATATCGTCCATGTTGGTAGTGAGATATTTGAGAAAAGGGTATAAGGCTTATCTCACTTTTGTACTGAATACTCAAGTGTCTGAGTTGAAAATTGAATCGGTACCAGTGATTTGTGAGTTTATAGATGTGTTTCGGAGGAATTACCCAGATTACCTCTAGTGAGAGAAGTTGAATTTGGAATTGAATTAGTCCTCGGTACGGCACCCATCTTGATTCCTCCTACAAAGTTGAAGGAGTTGAAGGTTCAACTACAAGAATTGACTAATAAGGGTTTTGTGAGACCCAATATTTCCCCGTGGGGTGCTCCGGTACTTTTTGTAAAGAAGAAAGACGGATTGATGAGGTTATGTATAGGCTACAGATAGCTCAACAAGGTGACTGTGAAGAACAAGTACCCCTTGCCAAGGATCGATGATTTGTTCGATCAGTTGAAGGGAACTACCGTGTTTTCTAAAATAGACTTAAGGCCTGGCTACTACTAGCTAAGGGTTAAGGAGCAAGATGTACCAAAAACCACGTGTAGGACGAGGTATGGGCACTATGAGTTTCTTGTTATGCCCTTCGGTTTAACATGCGCCTGCGGTGTTTATGGATTTGATGAACTGCACTTTCTGACTGTATTTGGATAAGTTTGTAGTGGTTTTTATTGACGACATACTGATTTACTCACGTGATGAGAGTGAGCACGCGGAGCATCTGAGAACGGTTTTACAAACCTTGAGAGATAACCAGTTATATGCCAAGTTCAGTAAGAGTGAATTTTGGCTTAAAGAGGTTGGATTCCTAGGACACATCATGTCGGAAGATGGGATCAGAGTTGACCCGAGTAAGATCTCAGCTATTTTTGAGTGGAAACCACCGAAGAATGTGTCAGAGATTTGAAGCTTTTTGGATTTGGCTGGATACTATAGGAGATTTGTGAATGGGTTTCGATAATAGTTATTTCGATGACAAGGTTGTTACAAAAGGCTTTGTTGTCTGAAGCCCCAGTTTTAGTGCAACTAGAATTGGGGAAAGAATTCGTGGTATATAACGACACCTCCTTAGATGGATTAGGGTGCATGCTCATACAAGAAGCCAAAGTGATAGCATATGCCTCGAGACAACTAAACCCACATAAGAAGAATTATCCGACGTATGATTTGGAGTTGGCCGCCATCATGTTCGCGTTGAAAATTTGGAGACACCATTTATATGGTGAGAGATGCCGAGTGTTCACCGACCATAAGAGTCTAAAGTATTTGATGACTCAGAAGGAGCTGAATTTACGGCAATGAAGGTGGTTGGAGTGGATAAAGAATTACGAGTTGGTGATTGACTACCACGTGGGAAAGGCGAATATAGTCGCCGATACTCTGAGTAGAAAGTTTTTGTTCACCTTGAGGGCTATGAATACTCAATTAACTATGATTAATGATGGTTCAATTCTAGTCGAGATGAGAGCTAGACCTACATTCCTTCAAGAGATTTGTGCTGTAACACCCCAAACCCGGCCTAGACGTTATGGCCAGATCTGACGTGTCACATAAACTTACGACTTAGTATGCATTCGTTGGTTTAAGTGATTGTGGTGGTCTTTGTAAAAATAGCGGTTGAATGAAAAGTCGGTTTATCAATCTTTAGGCTATCCATTTGTTGTGCTTGTTGGGTCTTGAAAACGTTCATTAATTTTGAAAACCCGCGCATCCTAACACTAGCAGTTTCGTCATAGTATAAATATAATCAGAAAATAAAACCATAGCGAAAAAAAAGAAATTTAAATAGCGGCCTTATTACAACTTAAAACCTAAAATTAAATCAAAATATAAAAAAATAAACTAACTTAGAAAAATCAACTTTGTAGATGATGTGGCCACTCCGAATCCCTCATAGCTCCAAGCCCACTATGGTTGGGGATTTCCTGCAGAGATGAAAATAAAGGGTGAGTTCGGTAAACTCAGTGTGTAACATAACCCAACCATAGCCCAAAACAGATCAAACCTCAGAGTCAGACTTATCTGGGCCTTGGCCTAGTACAGAAATCAGAATGAAACCCATAGGCCCATAGCAGATACAAAACAAATATATCATGAATGCAGAAATCCCAACCCAGAGCCATCCATAACACCCTTGTACCAGCCTTACACCATGAGGGGAGACTACTCGACCCACCCAACCGCTACACACCATAGAAATTGCAACGAGGCTGCCAGATATTGTGACGAAGTCTCCAGATACAGATATTGTGGCTAGGCCACCAGAACAGATATATATATATGTGGCGAAGCCACCAGATTGTAGCGAGGTTGC